>NW_020838024.1:559165-834256 GCF_003676395.1 Aethalodelphis obliquidens | reverse complement strand
CTTCCTTCCTTCCTTCCTTCCTTCCTTCCTTCCTTCCTTCCTTTCTTTCCTTTCTTTCTTTCCTTTCTTTCTTTCTTTCTTTCTTTCTTTCTTTCTTTCTTTCTTTCTTTCTTCCTTCCTTCCTTCCTTCCTTCCTTCCTTCCTTCCTTTCTCTCTCTCTCTTTCTTTCTCTCTCTCTCCCTCCTTCTTTCTTTCTTTCTTTTAGCAAGACCCTGCTTTCCAACTTCAAAGTTTTTCTGAGAAAAAACTTTTTGCAAGAGTTCTTGCTGTTTTTAAGTAGTGACATCTGTCTATCCTGGGAAAAATAAAGAAGTTCTTCCACGGATGCTGAGACTGTGAGCCCCAGGACTAGCGAAGACATCCTCTCATCCAACACCGTCATTTGATAGAGGAGAAAAATAAGGTCTAAAGAGGTTGATTGAATCACTAATGTCCCATTGACTGTTCTCGACAGGGCTAGAGCCAGAGGGCAGGTCTCCTGACCTCTAGTCCACCGAGATTTTCTTGAGATTGTGTCATTTCACAAACAAGCCCTGCATTTTGAAGTTGCATGCCGGCTCTTGAAATAGATGCCCGATAGTATGCTGAGCAGTTGCCCGTGAGCAATGCGGGGCTCCCGCATTTTGCTGTGTTGTGTGTGGTTCACAGATCACTGGAGACCCCAACATCGTCAACGTTCTGCGGGGTTCCCTGCATTTCCAGGAAGACGGTAGCTCCTGCTCTCTCTCTCTTACATTAAATCTGGCAGCACCAGACAGAATCACATGATCTGTGAGGCCTGCCTTTCATGCCCCCTCCTCTTTGAAGGGACTGCCTGTCTCAAACTTCTCTCCTTCTAAGATGTCTGGGGCCTGTATCTCTTCTCTTGGTTTCTCAGTCCCTACCATTCCTCCTGTCCCACCAGATACTCCACCTAGGCTGGATTCATACTTTCTTTTTAACCTCAACAAAGACATTCCTATGATTAAAAATATAAGTAGTAAAAACATCATCCCAGACCCCTCAGTCCCCTTCCCACACTCAGTTCACACTTGCACTCTGTTCTGCATCTTGCTTTGTCCACTTTGTCCACAAGTTTGGGAATACCAGGTGATATACCTTGGTAATTCCAGTTCTGTCCCTGGTGAATCCTATTATGTATATAAGCATGCTTTAAACACTCATGATGCTGAGTGCTGTATTTTATAGTATATGATTACATAACTTATTATTTGAAATACAGGGTCTTCCTCTCCCGACACACCAACAGCATGTTGCACTCTTACCTGGTGCTTCCTTTTCTCTGCTTTGTGCGCAACTGTCTTCTCTCAACAAAACTGTGGTCTTCTTGAGCGCAGAAGAAAGACATTGTTGTCCTTTCTTTCCTGTGGTCATTCTGTTCTCAGCACAGAGCCTTGCACATAATGGGATCACATCTTAATTAATGCTTGTTTCATACTGAGGATGGAGAGTGTTTACACTTTTTGCTGATCTATTGTTATTTGTGTATTCTAATTAAAAGTGAATGGGAGGTTTGAACTCTCCTCATTCTTCTTCTTCAAAAATATATACATCTAGGGGCTTCCCTGGTGGCGCAGTGGTTGAGAGTCTGCCTACCGATGCAGGGGACACGGGTTCATGCCCCGGTCCGGGAAGATCCCACATGCCGCGGAGCGGCTGGGCCCAAAAAAAAAAAAAAAAAAAATATATATATATATATATATATATATATATATACACATCTAGAGATGAAGCATGAGGAGGGATTACTGGGGGTGCTGGTCATGCTCTAGTTCTTGGTATGGATGGTAGTTATACATGTGTGGTCACTTTGATATAACTCATCAATTGGCACAGTTCTTATTTGTATACTTTTCTTCATATGTTGTATGTCTATTAAAATATGTAATATGTATGTGTATAATATATAGTTCTAGGTTGATAAGATACTGTGTTTGTGAGAGTTTGTGGAAATAGTCATGCTTGTGTATTGCTCGTGGGAGTGTAAATTGTATAATGCCCTTGGGAGGAAATTTGGCCAAACTGTCATAATGAAAAGGTGCTTACCCTTTGGCTGAGCGATGGCTAGCCTAGAGATGTACCCTACAGTCTATTATAACATGTGCAAACTGTTACACATTCAAGATCATTCACTTGTCTATAATAATGAAACTGGAAACAACAGAAAGAAGAACAAACAGATTGTTGTACATCCTACTATAAAATATTATTCAGCAGTTAGTAAAAGGGAGGCAGATCTGTTACTGCTGATTTGGAAGCATCTTCGGGTTAAAAACTGTGTACAAGATGCTCCTGTTTGTGTTACGTATGTGTATATATATCTGCTTGTATGTTCATAGACTATCTCTAGAAGGATACACAAGAAACTGATAATAGTCGTTGCTTCTGAGACAGGAAGGGGTAAAAGGAAACTTATTTTTCACTATACACTCTGCTTGATGCACGTTTCAAATTTTATAGTACATGTAACCTATTCAAAAAATTAAAATCCAAAGCTGCTTCTTTGCAGCTGACTTTTCTTCATTCTCATTTACGGACTTCCTAAACATTCTAGAATTGGTAAGTTTGTCTTTACTTTCTTCCAACAGCCTCCAAAACCATTCCATGGAGCAAAGATCATACTTTTCTTCCACGATATTGAGCAAAGCAGGCAGGTCACTCTTCTGCTGGTGACCTTATTAACTGAATTTAGACCTCAAGTGAATTTGAACAGATTTTTGTTTTTTTTTTTAATGAAACATTCAAAGCCTCTTTACCCTCTTTAGTTCCTCTCCTCCCAGAAGGCAGGAAGAGAGTGAAAGACAAGTGTTCCATTTGTCTTTAATCAGATTTACAAGTGCCGTAAACTGGCTGTCAAACTAGAAGAAGAGAAAACCTTGGGGGATGTGGTTTGACTAGCAAAGGAAGGGAATAAGTCGGGTCTAACATGTGCCCTAGATTTGTAACAAGTAGAGCTCAAGAAGTAAGGTTTTATCTCGATAGCCTGAGAATCCAGAGCGTTTGGAAGCCCTCAAAAGTAAAATATAACAATATAATCAAAGGTAATCCTTGCAAAGAAGAAACAAAGGGGCCTCTGAAGGAGCCAAGCCAGCTTCCAACTTGCCCATGGCCGTCTGCAGAAGATGGAAGGGAGGCCCGGGGCCGGGGATGAGGAGGTGGTATGGGTGCTTGCTGAGGATATCAGCAAGAAGGCTGAAACTCAAGCTTGCAAAATTCGCCATGGACAGTTTGTACAGGTCTCTGAAAAGGCACATTCAGAGCAAAAATGGCTTGGGTTAGACGTTGCTGTTTTATTAGATAATAAAGAGAAAGCAAACCCTGAAACTTAGCGATGATTTTGTCCGGCCCCTTCATTTTGCCAAGATGCACTGTAGGCAGAGCCTACTATTAAACCCCCAGATCTCACGATTCTTCGTCCACTGCTGTGTCTGCTCTCCACCTGTCTTCTTAAAAGTCTGGACTCTGGAACCAGACCACCTGGACAGAGCTCTGGCTCTCAGGAGCTGCATGCTTTGGGGCAGGTTACCTAATTTTACATGCTTCCGTTTCCTCATCTGTCAAATGGGGATAATGCTGATAACAGTAAGTACCTGGTATGGTTGTTAGTGGGATTATAAAGCCCTTCAAAGAGGGTCGGGTACATGGGAGGTGTTGTGTCAATTCTAGCCATAATATTAATGGTTAGTATTACTTCCAATTTCTACAGCAGGGAGAATCATTTTTAAGTGGGAAAGACCACAACACCAACATGGGAGGTGTCTTCATGGTAATAGTTAACTTGGTTCCGGGTGCCACCTGAGGTCTGATATAAGAAATCCCTTTCTCGTAAAAAGAGCTATCCAACTTCTGGGCTGGCGGTAAGGTAGATGCCCTTTGTCACAAGTGGAGTTCAAGCCAAGGATGTAGAAGGCAGATTCCTGTGTAGAATGGAGGCGGGGCCTAGATGACCTCTAGGGGCTCTGATCTTAAGGGTCTAGGATTCTGCTACCTTTGAGGCTAGTAGCCTTGGGGACAGTCACATGGCCCGTCTCCTGGACATGGGTTTGTTATCAACTTGGAAGTGAAGAGCACAGTTTGTAAGACTTTTCTCCTCCAGCTCCGTGTAAAAGGACAAGCTCTGGTGTGACACCTAAGACTTCCAAAGACTCATGACTTTGAACTTCTTTATGGAGAGCTGCACACCCGAGGATGCCAACACAGAAGGGAACATATTCTTAGATCCGGCTCAGTACAAACCCTCTAGCCAGGGGGGATACTTCATTCCTAAAAGAGGAGTAGAAATGTTTGGGGGGTGGGGGGGAGGGAGATACATTGGTCAACATTGTTCCCTCCGGGTCCCCAAACCCAGGTTAACAATGAAGGGCCAGGACGCCAGGAGCCTCTGCCACGCTGCCAGGTGGGGCCGGGCCAGCACGAAGTCCCGCGGGCCAGCGACCTCGGCTCCCTCTGCGGGGTACTTCCTAGGGCCTTTGACGTTTCCCCAGGAACTGGCAAGGGTTGCGTTTCCCTCAAGGTTTATTCCCTCTTGGTTTATTTATTGTATCTGCCTTCTCGTCTCGCTGGCTTGAAGATCAGCACGCAGGTGTGCAACGGGACTTAAGTCCCCGGGTCTCCTCTACCAGCGCCACCTGGAAACCCGGCAACAGGCGCATTTTACTGAGTTCTCTGGCAGCAAATCCGGAGAGGAAGGGGTCTTTTTCGGGCCAGCTAGCCGATCTGGGAACCCTGGTCCCAGGATCAGTGGCCAGGACTCCCCGTCGGCCTCCAGCCCCAGCCCGGCCGGCGCGCGCCCCCTCCCAGCCGGGTCTTCTCGGTCTGCCAGGGGGCTCGAGCTCGCTTCCTTTCCCCCCCTGCAAAGCCAGGCTTAACCCAGAGCTTCATCTCCTCCTCTGGAGGGTCTCAAGTTGCCTTCCTCTGCCCGGAGGGCACCACACTTCCCCGTGCCGGGCCCTAATCTCCACCCGGCCTTTCCAACAGAGTGGCAGGCTTCAGCTCTCCATCTGCGCGCCTTAAATCCCATTTATCTTCTTAGCGCCTGTGTCCTGGCCGGCCCCGCCCCCTCTTCCTCCTACGCCCCCTCCCCCTCCCCCCCCCCCCCCCCCCGCAAATCACAGACCCTCTCCTCCTCCCTCTGCTATCCCCCTTACTCCTAGTGCGGTGGACCGGCTAGAGCAAGCTTTGGAGGTGTTGGGTAAAGTACCCGAGGAAGGTGGAAGCGACCTAGAGGGGCGCGGCCGGAGGAGAGTATACCAGGGGAGGGGGAGGCGCCGCAAGATATCAGGCTCAGGACCAAGGCAGAGGGTCCTGGACTCGCAGTCACCTAAATCCTGCCCTGCGTCTCTAGCGGTTGAAGTCGGCCCCTCCTAGCGCCCCAATCTAGGTCACCAGCCGGGAAGGGCTGAGCTGGGGGTCGCTAGAGGGGTGATGCGCGGGCTCTCTGCCCTAGAGGTGGGCGAAGAGTAAATTGTCTCAGGGCCTGCCCCTCTCACTTCCACTAGATTGTAATTCCATCCCTGGGTCGGTCGAGCCTCCCTCCCTCTCTCCCGCGGCCAGCCAGTCCCTCCCCGTCGGCTTCCCCTCGCCGCCCCCATCCCCGCCCTCCCCCCCGCCCCGCCCGAAAAGCCCTGCTGCTCGAAGCCCGCTTCACTCCCGCACGCGGACCTCCCGGCTGCTGTCCTGCCTCCGTGGACTCCTCCGTGGTTCCTGGTCCAGCTCCCTCAGCCCTTCGCCTCCTCACCTCGGTCAGGGGATCCGCGGGGGCCGCGTCTCCCGACGTATCTCAGGAGACGCCCTTTTCCTGTGCGCCCAGGACTTGGTGAAACTTCTCAGGCGCCCGCGGTGAAATGGATTTAACCCAAGGCGTCTTGCTCCGGCTCTTGCTCCTGGCTTCCAGCCTCGGACCCGGCGCTGTGCCGCTCAGAGCAGCTCACAGAAAACCAGGTAATGCGCTCGGTGCTCCCGGGAGCATCACGTCCGGAGCGCCCAGGTCCCCGTCTCTAGCGAGGACCCAAAGCGGGCAACGCACCGCCTCTCTCACCCCTGACCAGCGGCACTTAACTGGGTTCTTCTCTGCCCAGAGCCGAGAAAAGACGCCAGCCTCGCCCTCCCCCTCCCAGGACAGGCGGTTCCAGGGATATTTGTTTGTTAAAAGAATGATCTATTTTCCAGACACAGTAGAGGTGGAGGGCTCTGTATTTGACCGCAGAGAGCTGAGAGTTGGGGCAGCGATCACGCTGTCTCAATTACAAGGATTGCAACTGTGCAAGAAAAGTCAAACAGCTCCTCCTGTGTCTCTAAACAGCTTATTGAATTCATATTGTTCAGAGCCCAGCGATTTCCTGTTAAGTGTCTGAAGATTTGCCTGGTGTACCCTATGCCCATCTCCAGTCCTTCCAACGCACTATGTAGGGATGTGGCCTCTGCTGTTAGGATCCTCTTCCACTCTGGGGTCGTTTTCTCAGAAAGGAGCACCCAACGGGTTAATTTTTACCGTGATTTGAGCTCCTGTCTTTGCTCTGCGATTTAAACAAAGATGTACAGCGTTGTGGGCTATTACAGTGAACTGCTGAGAACTCGAAACACACTAACTGCGTTTCCTCTAGTTACACAGGTAGAAAGTCTTACTGTGTTTTTGCCTCCTTTGGTTTGGCCTGTGTGGTGAGATTATTCAAAGTAGAACATTCTAAGCAAGAAAGTTCTAAACATTGTTTCTCGGATAATGATTTTTAATTCCTCTTTGCTGAGACTATATTTAGAATTCTGAAAAATCTGTTTTTTCTTAGTTTACTTTGCAAGCGGGGTTGTCTTATGGTAGTAATTACATCGTATGAACAATGGAAAACAATATAACTATTTGAATGCAGTCTGCAAAACTTTGCAGAAAGCACAGTTTGTCTTCACAAATAATGTTGCCCTTAGAAAGAGACAAACAGGGGAAATTTATCAGAGGGCAAAGAAAATCATCCTGGCAGGTTCCCATATGGCTGCTTAAATATTTTCGCTGCTCCAGGATCTCTCCACTTGGAAATATGACTTGTTGCCTTTCTGCTCTGGAAGATGCCTTCACTCTTCAAGCTGTATCTATTATCACCTGCGCCTTGCTACCTGCCTTGAAATTTATAATTGTTATTATCATCTGAAGCACACTTAAATTGTGAGCTATTTTAGTCCCACTGATCATTCACTTAGGAGAAAATAGCAGCAGTCCCAGGTGATATTATATTAAATTGTTTCTTTCCTACATGCACGCAGACACACATCTTCAAGGATTTCAATGAAGGGCTTCTTTCTAACTTTCCTCCTTAAGATACCCACACGTGATCATCTGCATTCTGTGGGTTTATTTACATAAAACCATCCCGTCACAATTTTTGAACAATGCATTGTTATACCTGTATTTCTTAAGCGTGAGCAGTGTATGTAGTGTTCTCTTAAGGATAGATTTCAATTCGTTTAAGCAGAATTTTTTTAAAAAGTATTTCACAAAAGCCTGCTGTGTAAAAACTGCTCGTGTGGTTCACCGTATTTCCTTTCTTATTTTCTGTAGTTCCTCTCCTACAGATACTTCCTACCTGGTTCATCCAGGGTTTCATTCTGTTATTCATGCCATGAATATGCCATGTTGGTCTCTTTGGTTTTATTTGAAGCATGGATAGGGTTTTGATAGTGGAAACTCTACATTTTAAATACTTTAGCACATTAAATATATCAAATTTGAGGTAAAAGGAGTGTTTGGACTAGGTTCAGCCTAGGAGAGTTTTTCATTACTTTATAATTTTATCCAGACACTGGCTCTCAGGTTGGAAGGCTGCTCAGATGAAAATGACAGCTACTTCATAAACTTTGGGGGCAAATATCCTCCTGGGCTCATTTACAACCCTTGGAAAGATTAGTTTTTGATCCGGAGAATTGGTCCAGATTAAAGACTGAATGCGCCCCACTTGGCTCTGATGTGAACGGCCGCCAGCTGATTTATAATCTTCCCCAGACACCAGCAGATCTTGCTAGTATCCATACAGGAGTTTCTTTGTACCTTGTTTCCTCAATAGAAATTGATCTGTGTGCAGTACTTTGAAGGTGGCATGGCTACCCCTAAGGTGTACTGCAACAGTCCTGTTTTATTTGGATGACCCTGTCTTTCTCCTCACCCTCCCTGAATCTCCCTTTGACAAGTTCGGCTTTGTTGGAGAAGTCTTGGATTCAAAATCCACCTGAAAATTTCCCATCCCCATCTACTTCTGGTGAGAAAAAACCAAGCAGCAGCATCAATTATGAGTCTCATTTGGGTCCAACATAGACAACTTTTCCCTCCACCAAGATAGCTACTCCTCTGTCACTGAGTGTTAATTAAGAAACCTCTGCATTTGCTGAGACTCACGAGAAAGAACAGTTCGCAAGTTAAGTCCAATCAAATAATAATGAGCATTAATTAATTGCTTTCTACACTGTCCTAAGAACTTGACACGTACTGATTTATTTAATCAACCCAACAGGTCTGCGAGATGGGTATTATTATTACCCCTGTTTAACTGAAGAGGAAATTGTGGCTTAGAGAAATTAAATATCTCACCCAGGGTCACCCAACTAGTAAGAGCCTGGATGGGAATGCAGGCTCTGATACCCAGGAGCAGAAAGGAGTCCTTAGCTGCCCGGTTAGGAGAGGTGTGCAACCCCTCAGGGAGGGCGTCTTCCCCCTGGATGAATGGGGGGGCTCCCAAATTCGAATCACAGACCTGGCAGGAAGTGAAACACCCTATTGTACAGCTGGGCTGAGCATGACCAAGGGACTTGCCCAAGTTAATATCAGAAGCTCCTCTGGACTAGTACCCAGACCCCCTTGAGTGGTTTCCAGTTCTTCCCTTACCCAGAGTCTCACCAGGACACGCAGGGAGGACTGTTGTGCCTCTGATGTAGGGCAGGGGGGAGGGAAAAGGAAATCCAGACACATCTGCTGGGACCAGCATGTGTCAAGCCACGTGTGTTCCCACAGGCAGATTGCTAACTTAACGGTGTTAGCTTAACTCTCTGGCACAGAGAGAGGGGCTGGAGGGCTGCCTGAGGGCCCTGCCTTTCCTCTGCCTTTCCGGCTGCCTGAGGTCCCAGGGTCAGTGGGACAAGGTCAGGTCAGGGTTCAGAATTCAAGGTTTTCCCCTGGAGGACTGGAGATCCGCAGTCATTTTGCGGAGGGAGATGCAGGTCTGTAATCTTTTCCTTTCCACTTTTCCCTCAGTGTTTCTCTCTCTGAAAAAGTGGATTAAAACAAAGATCCAGGGAAACTCAGAAAGAAAAAAAAAACAAAAGACTGGAGGGGCAGAGCAGAGTTAGCGCAAGGGCAATGTGCCTTGTCGGTTGCTGGTGGGGAATACGTGCGCCTCTAGGTGGTTTCTGCTGCTACTAGTGTGAGGCTGAATGGCTAAAGGGTCAAGCAAAGGTCAGGGCTCATCCTCTTCTACTTCCCCCACCCACCCAGGATAACCTGAAATTCACAAGAGATTGCTTATGTCCTCACTCAAAGCTCTCACCCAAGTCCCTTTCCCAAAGCATGTAATCTGGGGGGGCTCAGCTCTTCCGGATGTCACTCCTCCTTTTCCAACCAACCCTACTCCTCCACAAGGCTCATCCAGATTGTCTTGCTTCTTGATGAAAACTGGAGCGACAAACACCCTAAGAGGGATTATATATATTTCTCCCCAGCACCTAACTACTAGTGTCCAATGCAGTTCTGGCACCATAGCAGAAATATTTCCCTCTGATCCTTCCTTCCATCAGCCCTTCTACCCTCCCGTTTGTTTCCACATCATACCTCATCCCTATAAAGAAGCCCCTGCCTCTCTTTCTCTTTCTCTTTCCTTTGATCCTCTATGAGGTAAAGGGACACAGAGAGGTCATGGTCAGGAGTAAATGTGTGTAACACGAGGCAGTACTTTTTTCTCAGAATTCTTTCTCATGGGAGAGTGACTTGACCAGAAAGGAATTGAGTGGTGTTTTGCTTTTTGGTTTTGTTTTTGTTTTTGCTTTTTGTTGCTTCCCTGAGCCCAGGGCTTTAATAACCTTAGAATTCTTTGGGGACTAGCTGTCCATCTGTTCACGGGTTACTGTAGCTCAAAAGTGGTCCAGTGAACCAGAGCTAGATTTCTGGAAAACAGGGACTCAGGTGTCTGAGGTGGAGGTGGGATCTCAACTCCTGCAGTGTTATCCTCGGGAGCTCCTGTCTTCTACCTGACCCACTAGGCAAGCGGGACTGTATTTCTCCCAGCAGACTACATGAGTGACGTGATATCTTGATTGCAACAGAGAATCTTTTGAGCTGGTCAAGACCCTTGCCACTTGTTTTGGTCACAGCAAGTTGCAGGTATTAGAAGTGCACCTGCTATTTCAGGGATAAAAAAGGGAAAGGGTGAGGAGATGCTGCAGAGACTAAATAGCAGTTTGTAGGAGAAATCCCCCCAAACCCATCTTTGATTGCATTGGTTGTGAACCGTCGTTCTGAAGAAGGACCCCAAAGTGTGCTTCAGCCTCCTGAAATGAGCTGGAAGACATTTGCTTCCTTGAAGAGTCCCGATCTCATGGGATGGGGGTCTGGGCCTGGGGGCGGAGAGAGACTCAGGTGAAAATCAAATCAAATTTCTGCCAGCAGAGGGCGCAGTTTCCAGAGCTGGCACAGAGCGGATCTCAGACTTCTGACCCAGGCGAGTCACCGCTGAACTTCTATGTGGATAAGAATTCTTGGAGTGCATCCCAGACATCTGCTTTTTTAAACAAGAACCTCAGGTCACTTGGTGCATGTGGTTCACAGTCCACACTTAGGGACGTGACGGAGGAGAACTTGGGCTCCTCGCATAGCCTCCCTGCCTCCACCCCAGGTACTCTCCGGTACCCCGACAGCCTCCACTTCGACAGCAAGCATCTGTATTACAGCCAAAACAACCCCAGTGTTTAGATTCTCTGCCGGGTTTCCGAAGGTTGGATTCGGGACTTGAGGTCCTCTGAAGGCCCATGACGGACATCTCTTCTGGGCAGGGCGTCCTTCTACTCACCCTATTTCCCAGTAACCCCGTCATTGAGAGATGGCTGCACACGGCGGGACACCCGTCAGTAGCATCAACAAAGAAGCCAGGCTGTATATGACCAGCCCCTGCCCCTCATTTCCCCCAGGCCCATTCCACCCCCGCTCCCACGCAGCTCCTTCTTTCAGGCAGACTTCTCCTGGCCGAGCCGGAAGGCTTGGGTGAAAGCACAGACTCTGCTATTCGACAACTTTGGGTTCAAGTTCTGACACTTCTATTTTATTATTATTATTAGTTCCTTGGTGACATAGGGCTAGTTATATTAGCTCTGTAAACCTGGGTTTCCTTGTCTGTAAAAATAGGATAAGGAAAGAACCTACCATTTAAGGATTAAATGAGGTAATACATATACCAAGGCATTAAAAAAGGATTAGAAGCCTGAAGCTTGAAGGCAATATTTATGAAGTTGGGATTGTTTAATCTGGAAGGGGGTGTGGGTGGAAGAAGAATGTGTGTATTTCCAGGCATCAGAATAATTAACATAGACACTTATGAGTTCATGTACTTTTTTTTTTTTTTTTTTTTTTTGCGGTACGCAGGCCTCTCATTTGTGGCCTCTCCCGTTGCGGAGCACAGGCTCCGGATGCGCTGGCTCAGTGGCCATGGCTCACGGGCCCAGCCGCTCCGCGGCATGTGGGATCTTCCCGGACCGGGGCACGAACCCGTGTCCCCCGCATCTGCCAGGCGGACTCTCAACAACTGCACCACCGGGGAAGCCCGAGTTCATGTACTTTTATCCTTTCTTGTACATGTTAATGTATGATTGATAGCATAATTCTAATTTTACTGAGTTGTACAAATTTTTAGATTAACTGACAAATCAGAAAGACTCTTTGGTCAACCGCATGCCTTGATTTGGGGTTTGGAAATGTGGCTGTGAGGTTTGTGGTCTTGCTGGAGTAGATTCTTTTGAGAAACAGTATCCCCAAGGGTGGTGGACAATTTTTTCTGGTAATTGTCATGTGGAGGTTTTGTTCCTGAAAGAGAATCATCCAGGCTGACATGTGACTGGGAGTCTGTGAAAGTCTCCATGAAGCTAGAGAGCTAAGAAAGGGTCCGGGTCTGCTCATTAATCATCAGTTTGGAGTAAGTTATGAGCCACTACCAGTGACATAGAAAGATAGAGACTGGGCTCCATTGGCTCTTCCTTTTCTTATTAATGATTCGTGCACTTCCAGAGCTGTAAAAAAAAACCCTGCTTACCCCAGATAACCCCACCAGCTTATTTTAAGAATCAAAGGAAATAAAGCAGACTAGTGCTTTGAAAGAACTGAAGTGTTACACAAAGATGGGATGTTACTAACTAATAATACTCACACTAATTATTATTACTTTAACCAACCAGACCCACCAAGGACACACTTTCTGAAGCTTTGATCTCTTTTCCAGTCTCTTCTTCCCCATCCCCGTAAAGACACTTGAAGATTCTTTCTCTGTCTGACTCTGCAAATCCTGAGCAATTTAAATCTTAACGCTTGTGTTTGCTGACAGGGCACCCAAATTCCCGAATCAGATTTAATGCAGTGTTAATGCTATTTATTTCTCTTGAGGCAACAAGTTGATATTAGCCAGTTAATGGTTTACATTGTGCAAAAGGAATTGTATCAGCAGGCACTTTTCTGTAGCATCTGGGCAGTTGGAAACATAATACTTAAATACAACCTCAGTTTAAAGCCTTCCTTGGACAGATGGCTAATTTTATTGATCTAATCTTACACTTAGGAATAGGTTCCATGATCCTTTGCTGGTAATTCTTAGAGTGAGCAGAGACGTAAATAAACTGGATGAGGGCTGTGAATTAGACGCTTGTTTGCTTGTAATTTATTTTTTAAATACTTCAGTATAAACAGTCATGGTGTGAATTACTTTAATCTCTACCCTAAGGGTGCTTAATTAACATTTGAAGTAATCCAGGATAGAAGGTACCTTCTGGCATAAGAGTTTACATCTTTTTTTAATGTCTTGGTGGCTGTGTCATACCAGTGGTTAAATATTTTGAATTCATCTCTGTGCTGCCAGGAGGCTACACTCCAGGGCTGGTTAGTTACCACTTGAAGAACTTTACTATAATGTCTACTCTCAAAGGTGGCTGGGCAGATATTTCAAGTGATGCTATCAAAAATCCAGCCTAGAGGGTTTGTTAATTAGCACAAACAAATTATGTTAGAAATAATGTTTTCATTGGTGAAATATGTGATTGGCTAGAAAGATTGTACATGCCCCTCTATTTTTGCATGGACAGAGAGTAACAATTCAGGAAGCCCAAGAGTCAAGCTGCTTTGGCGTCGGGCCAGAGCTCCATTCAATCCTGTGTCTTCCTCACTTAACAGTAGATTCCTTTGCCTCATCGGTCTGGATGATTTGTCGACCCTGCCGTTAGAACCCTGATGCATCTGCCTCAGCAAGGTGCTTGCAGCTGTAACAAACAACTCTAAATCTCAGTGGCTTGACATAAGGTTTATTTTTCATTTACTCCAAGTCCAAAGTGATCGTTTCTTGTTGGGCAGCTCTCCTGGGCTGCCCTTCTCCCAAGGGTGACTTGAAAATCCTGAGTCACTCTGTCTTTAATACCTTCATCTTGTAATGCCACCATCTTTATTTTTTATTTTAATTAAAAAAATTTTTAATTTTTTTATTTTTGGCTGCATTGGGTCTTTATTGCTGCACGCAGGCTTTCTCTAGTTGCAGTGAGTGGGGGCTATTCTTCATTGCGGTGCACGGGCTTCTCATTGCAGTGGCTTCTCTTGTCGTGGAGCACGGTTTCTAGGCACGCGGGCTTCAGTAGTTGCAGCATGTGGACTCAGTAGTTGCGGCACGCAGGCTCTGGGGCATGCAGGCTCAGTGGTTGTGGTGCACAGGCTTAGTTGCATGGGCTTAGATCTTCCCAGACCAGGGATCAAACCCATGTTCCCTGAATTGGCAGACTGATTCTTAACCACTGAGCCACCAGGAAAGTTCCCCCCATCTTTAAAATGGGCCTCCAAGGTCTCATGGAAGGTAAAAAGAAAGAAGGCTTGTGTGGGAGATGTTTATGTGTCGGGCCAGAACGCGGTCACAGGGCCTCAACCTAACTGCAAGGAGGTCGGGAAATGTAGTTCAGCTGTGTACACAGCAAGACAAGGACCAGACATGGCGGATTGTCTCTCATGCAGCGCTTTGGAGTTCCTAAAAGAACAAACAGGGATGTTACAAGAGTAAGTTATTTGAGAATTTTTGCAACTTCCTGCCCATCCATTTTTCCTCTATGTGGCAGAATTTGGCCTAGAATTTGCTTTCATTGTAGTGTGCAACGTGGCTGAAAAGCAGATAGTTACCGCCTATCTTAACTTGTTGGAGGCTACCGTGATTTAATAAAAGATCCTAAAAACCAGGCAGCCAAATTGACTTACATCAGCTTGCAGTAGGGTCCAAAAATAGGTATATGTTTACGTGACTACATGCTGTTTGTTGCTACATATTTCCTACATTTTACAAAAAGTAAAATAAATCCCTTTTAAAAGATAAAATAACTACTCAGTGGGTTAGAGTGAATTTCGAAGGAACGTCAACTAGAAGTTCAGTTTTTACCAGTTTTCTAGAAGTTCCTTCTATTTGTATTCCATAACAAAAAGGAGTATTCGTGGTAGAATAATTTATTCAGTGAGAGATGCATCGTACAATATAAAAATCATTTTTTAGTCACCACAGCCTGCTTTGATGGGGATGAAGATGATCCCCCCAAAATAAATTGATATGTTTTGTTGAACCACTGCACTTTTCAAAGCACTTTTAGAGAAATGATCTCGTTTGATCTTGTAACCCTTGCCCCACTGGGAAGTCAAGAGCTGATGACTTAGCAAAGAGGAAACAGGCACAGCCAGGACATGAACCCAGGTTGTCAACCCGTAACCCCTGACGCTTCCCATCAATCCAGAGATTTTCTTGCAGCTGATGGATAAGAGCATGATCACTGTGATGGCCCTGAGTCTAGCTCTGCAGCCAGGAGGGACCTTGCCAACAAGACTCACCCGCGTTTTACTTGCAGAGGCTCCATGCCTGTCACAGGACACTCTGTAGAATGAACTGGTACTGCTTTCGGTCATATTCCTGACTGGTTGGTGTGTGTTTTGCAGAATACGTGATGACTGAGGGGCTGTTTGCAAATGAGAAGCAGCTGTAGTGGCTGGAGGATCGCTCCAGAATCCTCCCAGTGTTTCCTATAGAAGATCCTTTTGGGGTCTCAGGGGCACCCAGGATACTCAGCCTGGCTTTGTGGTTCCTCCCAGCGTCCCATTCCTCCACTATTTAGCCATCTTCTTTAGTGGAAATAATATTTGCTACACCTTCAATGGGAGTATTTCAAGGTTTATCATTCAAGTCTCAAGGCTTTGTGGTAGTTTCTTCAGCATCTTTCTGATGTTCTAGGAGTTCCTAATGGCTGTAGTTAAACAAGTAAATCATTAGGTTGGAAGAAGAGGCCTTCCTTCGATCGCTATTTTAGAGTAATTGATGGGCTTTGGCCACAACCTACACACCTAACACACATCCCTGAAGCTTGGAGGAGTTGTAACAAGAATCCAATCAAACAGACATGGGTTGGAATCCTAGTTTTAAAATTGATGGTTGCCTGATCCCAGACGGAGTATTTAATCTCTTTATACCTTAGATTTCTACCTACCACAAGGGTTTTATCTGATGAATCAGTGAAATAATATGATGACTGGAAATGCAGCTAGGAAAGTACTTAAACATTTGGTACATAACGGGCACTCCCAAGTTAGTCCATATTAACTAGGTTCTTTTTGATTTATAGAGTTTATGTAGTGGAGATGGTAGTTTTCCCATATTTGATATAACCACAGATATTGACAACATTGACACAAATGTATAATTGAGCTTAGGCTCCCATGAGAATGGAATTGAAAGGAATTTCATTTCCTTAATCTCATATTACAGATTCTTCAAGTTTATATCATCAAATGATGACTTTTGGTGTCTAGATCAGTCATAAAGTTCATTTTATTGATAAAAGATCTGGAACCAGCATATAGTTTAATAAAAATAGCTCACATCCTTTTTGGCCTTTGTATAAAACCAAGAAGAAAGATCCTGTATCAAGATTCTATATAGCTACTATAGTAGCGATAGATTTTCATGTATCAGCTCTATGGTTCTGCACCCCAAAAGAGGTTATTTGCAGTTGGAATATAAAGAAAATTTTCCTTAGCTACCTTCTTTACTGTGGTATTAGCTAACAAGTATAAAAGATGCTATTGCTATGATATCTGCTCTCTCCCCATTTTGAGTCAGCCATACTCTCTGCTAGAATACTCTTTCTAAAATGCAGTTCTAATCCCGTCCCTCTTGGGTTTAATATTCCTTTCTGGCTCTCTACTGCCTTCTGAATTCTAAAGCTGAGCATCCCAGGTCTATTGGAGTATGGCCTCCACTTCCTTTTCCTGTCTTCTCACTGAATACATAATCTGTATTCCAACCAAGCTCGATTATTTGCTCTTCCACAGTCCTCCTCTTTGCCTCCCAGTGGTGGACCTGTCCAGTTGATCCATCCCCTTGGAACATCCTTCCCTCATCTCTGCCCAAGGAAATGCAGTGACCCTTCCAAGCGTGGCTCAGTGCCGTTCTGTGAGGTCTTCACGTACCCTCCCAGCCAGAAGCCCTTACGCTTTTCTTCCATTTTGTCTTGTATTATGTTTTTGATGTACTGACCCATGCCTTGTCTTAGATTTGTAACTTGTGAAGGAAAGCCCTATGATGTCTTCACCTGTATGTCCCCTCCAGTGCCTGCTGGAGTGTCTTGCATTCAGCTTGTCTTTCCCAGACAGCTATGCAGTGGAAAACGATGGCCTCGTTTGGGGCAAATACTTTTTAACGTGGTGTGATTAATTTGATCGTGTTCCCAGCTCCCAAATTCACTTCCTTCCTCCCTCATGATACAGAAAAGGTGTCATTTCTGTGTGCCAACATTTCTTCTCAACCTGAGAAGACATTTGAAAACCCATACTGCAGTGTGATTTAGAGAAGGAAATGGCCCAGGAGTCAGTCTGCAGCAGTATATAATTTAAATCCTACCTCCATGCTGCCAGGGGCTATTGGAATTGTGGGTTTTTAAGGAGCGTCTGATCAAGTCTACACTGTGAAATATGTCATTTTCAATACCCAGAGAAGAGGTAGAGTTTGAAGTAACATGTGGGGCTGCCTTAGACCTGCTTTTTATCATGTTTTGGAAGGTTAAGAAGCAAAGGCAATAATGCTGTTTACTCATACATCAAAAGATAGCGGGGGAGGACGAGTTAAAACAGTCCAGTGTTCAGTTCCCCTCCTTCTTCCAGTTGTCTTTGAAAGCAAAGGAACATGAGATATGTGTGGGAATGGCATTGGCGGTATGATAGAAAACGTCAGGTTGCAGGGGAAGGGATAAAGCCAGTCCATCTCTCATAACGAGATCTGACTGTGAGGTTGGGAGGAAAACAGTACTCAACAGTCTTCTTCAGTTTTATTGTGCTGACCCTGGCTTACTTACGAAGATCAATTCTTTAATCCCTGGAAAGTAAAGCAGCCAAAAGATAGAGTGTTTGCAAAGGTTCTTCTGGTCTTTGTTTTGTAAGGACTGTCATACCTGATAAAACGTATGCTCCTGGGAGGCCCAATTGAAAGCAACCAATTGATTGACCCATTCACCAATTAATTTCTTGATATATACATACACATACATATATATACGTATGAAAAATAAACTGCATTGTAGTAGAATTAAAAATGAACAAAGTAAATGATACGATGCTGAAGCATTTAAGGGGAAGTAGTATCTGAAATTTACTTTGAAATACATCAAAAATCAGATTCACTGATGGAGACAGGGATAGATTGTTGACATATGTGTGATAAAAGAAGTATAGTAAAATGTTTACGGTAGCATCCATGTGGTGATTATACACATGTTCATTCTAAAACTCTTTCACTTTTCTGTAGTGTTTGATTATTTTCATAATAAAGTGATGGAAAAGATGAACTAAGTATTAAGGAAACAAGTGAAATGACTACAAAGTTTTTCCCACACAGAGTGAGGGTCCAACATGCTCTGCTCTGCACCCAGATAACGATGGGTTTTCTACTTTCGTCCTGCTCTTCCCTCCACATTTCCTCTCTGCTCTTCTCTGCCCTGCTCCTTGCTGCCCGGGGCTGGCCTTACTGCATCACTCAGGCTGCTTTGCCCTTTGGCTTTTTTGGGTTCAGCTAACGAGAGGCACCGGAAGGAGATCAGAGGAGAGCAGCAGAGAGACCCTGGTGTACGTCTTGCCTGATTCCACCCTGCTTTGGTACTGCTTTCCTGGCAGCAGTTGTATTTCTTTAAAACTGCATCTCCTGGCTGTCCTTGGCTTCCAACTCTGGCTGGCGCCAGGAGCAGTATTTTCTCCTCTTGTACTTTCTGCCCTGGGTACCGGCAGCATTTCACTGCTGCTGGTCTCTGGGTGCATCCACAGCCCTAGTTTTTTCTCAGAGCTGTTCATACCTCTGTAAGATATCTTTTAATTACAATCTTTTTAGATTAAGTAAATTCTTCTTCCTGCTGGGACCCTAATTGCTACCTTTGGTACCACTGCTTTGTGATAATATGCTCTGTTTCTACTATTTTCCTCCTTAGGTGTAACCATGAGGTTTTGATTTGTGTTTAGCTTGCCTTCAGAACTCTCTGAGGATCAGGTCCGATTTAGCTTAAGGATGCCTGCTGTAAATTCATGAAGTAACTGCAAGAGCAATAGAAACCTTGATCTTTTGAGAATGAGCTTGTCCTCTGGGCCCCAAATCTGCTGGCTTCTTGGCTAAGAGCACATTGAGATTGACCTATTCATTGCTGTGTGGTATTGAGAAATGATTGCAGTGATGTCCAGGGTTCCTAATAGAAATTCTAGGAACTCAGAGGTTTCTGGAACACATATGAAATGAATGGAAGATAATTCTTCATCTCTTGAGAAAGCCCCCTGAACCCAAATTAACCTCTTACAACTCCAGGGAATTTGACCTAAAGGGGAAGACCACGGCGAGCTTGGACTTTCTCCCACTTCTGTTAGGTTTGTTGCTAGTTTTTATGATGATGATATTTTTTTCAACTCTGTTCTGATTTCTTGGCTATAAATATCTTGTACCTGATATTCTACAGATCAATGCTTATTATTCAAACTTTAAAGAATTAATTAGGCAACACCTATTGTCTTCCTTTGGATTTCCCAGGAACAGACCATAGGATAAAGATTTGAATTAAAATAAGTTATATGAAAGGTGAAACAAAACAAAACAGAACAAAAAAAAAAGAGTGGGAAAGTGAGACAGGGAGTCCACTGAAAAGGCAGTCAATGAAGGTTTTCTCATCAAGTGGGTTAACACTGTGATGATTAGAGCTTATACTCATGGGAGAAACTCTAGAAAATGGTAGAGAACACATAGCACAGAGTTTTCCTACCTGAGGGGTGAGAGAGCTGGGGTATTTACATCAATTCCATCTGTCACCAGGGGAGGGCTGCTTCGGGGATGGGTGTTCATTTCCTGACACTTCTGGCCTTGCCAGGCTTATGGGTAGAGCAGTTTTCTATGTCTTCTGAGAAAATTCTTAGGCCAAAAGGTGCAAAGATTGGTAGCTAGAAGTGGGTTGGCCAGCTCTGAAGTGGTGAAGCCTGAGGGATTATGGTGGGTACTAACAGTTCTTCTACACCCATAATTGACGAATTATATTTGGAAACTCAAGACTGAATGTCATTTACCATTTTGATGGACAACCTTGCTCCCTCCCCTGCCCCCACAAGGAGTTTATATATTATGAGAAGAAGGGGAAAGATGTTTGGATATTCCAAGGAATTCGAGTTCTTAGTCTCAACCTATATCAAGATTTTCAGGGGAAAAAATTTATATTGCAGTACAAAATGGACTTCTGATTAAACCAGCACTCCAGTTGGAGATATTCAGGAAGGGTGACTGTTTGGGTTTTAGATTCAAGAACTACCGTCACCACCAACCACCCTCTACCCCCCCCAGTTAAAAGCTTTATTCATTTGTGCTAATTGAGAAGGCCAGCAGAAATTGGAGTCTTCATTGCTTACGGTTATGCTCTGTTATTTAGAACTTGAGTTTAGGTTGTTGATTGTTACAGTGGGGAAGAACCCACATTTACATTTAAAGGCATGCCTTGTGCCTTCACAAAGCAGTAGTGACAGCTAACATTTATATAGTACTTGCTATGTGCCAAGCACTGGTAACAGCACAGTCTCCTAAGGCTGGCATCATAGAATCCAAAAATTTTAGCAGTAGAAGGGACCTTAGGGGTAGCTGTCTAAACCTATATGGCTTAGTGAAGGTAAGTCACTTGCCTGGGGTCATGCATCTTGTTAGTAGCAATATCAGCACCAAGACCCAAGCCTTCTGACCCCTGACCTAGTGCTCTGTCTACTAGACCCACCACCCCTATGACCATGGGGTAGGTAAAGACTCATGTTCTATTTTCATTGACTATCTCTTTCTTTTTGAACTTGGTCTTGCTTGTATGTTTAGAGGTAATGAACTCTTAGCCCAGGCTCCTGTGACAATGCCATGCCTGGAGAAACAAATGATCTATGAAAAGGCAGCCCAAGCTACCTTCTCAGCTCAGCTCCTTGTTTGCTCCAAAATACAGGGTCTGTGAGAAGCACCATCTTCTAAGCCACAGAGACCCACAGGTAGACAGACAGTGGTATTAGGGCAGAGAAAAGAGTACATTTATATAGGATCAAAATTCCCATCTGAAATTATTTCCACAGCATGATTTTAAGTGAATCCTTCTAAGAGGCACCGTTGAAGGGGAAATTGAGGGGAAATTTGTGTCATAAGACAGTGTCAGTGGCTTAGTTAATCACTTGGCTTGCTTCTCATTGTTGGGGATAACCTTGAGGAATTAATCCACTATGGCAAAGTTCCAGGACATTTTTTAAAAACACAATTAGAGTCATTCTTTGTCAAGACTGACTTGTACAGAGTTGATCCTTTAGGGCTGAGGTTAGCAAACTTTTTCTGAAAAGGGCCAGATAATGAATATGTTATTTATTTCATTTGTATTTATTGGGTCTGTATTGCAACTACTCAGCTCTGCCATTGTAAAGCAAAAATAGCCAAGGGCAATATGTAAATAAATTTACATATGTTTCAATAAGGCTGTTTCAATACAACTTTATTTACAAAACAGGCAGAGGGCCACATTTTGCCAGAACCCTCGTCAGCCAAAGCCTTCAGGTGGTGCACGTCACCAGGACTGCTGCTTTCTTTTGTTTGCTGCCTCTGTGGTGTCTGTATTCATTATTAACATTATTGATAACCTTTTTTTTCCTGATGAAAGTTTCTTGTGTCCTGGCAAATAGCTTGATTCAATTCCCAAACACAACAAAGATGGGGGTGTTACAGCAAGTCCAGGGGAGTTAGCCTTAGACAGATGTGAGGTCATCCCTCAAGCTCTCCATTTGATATAGGTAATGGGCCATATATGACTATGTCCAAAATACACACACATAGAAAGCATTGTAGACTTGAGCCATATCTTAGAACCCCCATTCTGCTCATATTTTAAAGTAATGACAATAACTCTGTCTTAAAGGAAAAGTAAGGGAGTTCCCTGGCGGTCCAGCGGTTAAGACTCCTCGCTTCCACCGCAAGGGGTACTGGTTCGATCCCTGGTCAGGGAACTAAGATTCCCACATGCCTCGAAGTTGTTATCAAGAGTAACTATTCTCAGGGCTTCCCTGGTGGCGCAGTGGTTGGGAGTCCGCCTGCCGGTGCAGGGGGCGCGGGTTTGTGCCCTGGTCCGGGAGGGTCCCGCGTGCCGAGGAGCGGCTGGGCCCGTGGGCCGTGGCCGCTGGGCCTGCGCGTCTGGAGCCTGTGCTCCGCGGCGGGAGAGGCCACAACGGTGGGAGGCCCAAGTACCTCAAAAAAAAAAAAAAAAAAGAGTAACTATTCTCATATAATTATGGTAGAAACTCTCCTATCCGCTCCAATTTGGATTGGTCAGTTAATTGGAAGAGTCAGTTAAGGGGACAATTTAAATATAGATACATTTTATTTTCAGTTGAGAGATAGTAGTGGGAGATTTATTTGACAATGCTTGGATGTAAGGATAATGCTGCTGCTGCTGCTTCTTTTTTTTTTTTTTAACATGGGCCCACTGATTGGAGTTCTTAGTCATGCAGCAATAGGGCATTATCTGAGTATAGCAAGCTTCCAGATTTTTCAGTCTTTTAGAGTAGCTGCAGTTGTTGCTTAGAAAACACCTTTATTGAGTTATCCCAAAGCAGTCAACCTAGTTTTTACAGAAACAATTTTTTCTTGTTATATTTGTATTTCATCCATTTACAGAATGGAAGGCCATGTAATTAAAATAACAACCAGGAACAATGCAACTGACCCTTGGTAAGCATACCACTCAGCTGTGGGGTGAGTGGATGCCCAAGGGCCTGCCAGCGCAAGCCTTCCAGGGCACTGGGGCCATCAGTATCAAGGACACTTGAGAGGAATCTAGGATGTTGGTTAATACAGGAAGTAAGTAGGACTTGCTTTTGTTCACAGTACTTTAAAAAGTTGTTTCATTTGGGTTTGTTAAGACAAGTTTCCTGCTCACTTGTTCAAACTCGTATTTTGCACAGGCAATTTCTTTGCAGTAGGCTGTACACAAGCTTCTGCCAAACCCTGATGAAATTGTCAACTAACTTGGCTTTGGTGGAGTTCAAATCAATGAAATGCTTTTCAGTGAGTTGAGTACCCTTCATCTGTGAAGCTGTGTCTTCTCTAATGACACATGTATGTAAAAAAAAAAAATACAGTCATTAGTAAACTATTTCAGAATTAAAAAACCTTAAAGACTCATACAGCTTTACTACATGCCAAGTATTATTACAAGTACTTAGAAATAATATACTTTTATTCCTCTTAACATCCCTTAGATGTAGATCTTATCTCATGACCATCTTGCAGATGAAGAAACAGGCAGAAATTTGAGTGACAGAGCTGGGCTTTCTTCTTAGTCATTTCTTTCTGCCTCTCCAGAGCTGAAGGTGCCTGCAGAGGATGGGTTGGAAACTTGACCCAAATGAGAACTCTGACAGCCAGATCTTTTGCATCTTATAGTTCTCTCCAATAAGCACAAATGATGGGGTTGTCAGCCAAGTGTATCATGAGGTATCAGCCCAGGGGTGGGGTGTAAGGTAAGCACAACTTCCCAAATCTCCAATTCCGCAAGGAAGACACATTTGACTTGGTGGCCAAGTCAAGAGGAGGTCCTGCCAGGTCATGAGAAGCCCTGAGTAGGAGCTGACAAAGCCTCTTTAATCCTCGGCCAAAGACCCTGAAACTCCAGCATACTTAGCTTTTATGGATATAAAATTGCTGTTTGAAAGCTAGATCACTGGACTGAATATCTGAGTGCAGGGTACTGTGTCACCAGCACCATCTTGCTATGCGTGACCCAAATTTATAAAATCGTGAGCAGGCATCACTCCTGAACTGTAACTTGGCACCTATGAAATGATGACCAACATATGAACATGCTCAGACAGTCAGGCCTGATGTAAATAGACCAAGAAGGGGTTGAACACAGCAGGCCTGGCCAGAGCCTACCACAGAGATCAGGCAAATTAAGGACTCCACCAATATATTAAGTGGTTTTCATTGCCGTCAGACAAGAAGTATCTATGAAGGCAACGATAGAAATATAGGAGACTGACAGATTATGATGAGAGTTCTTATGTGTATGGTGTTCAGAGTTGGCAAAACTCTTGTCTATATCATTAGCATTGCTACTGGTGATAGATTTTGGAGTCAGATAGAGCTGTTTTACAATCCTGCCTCTTAGACTTGTGACTTTAGGTCAAGATCCTTAATTTTTCTGAAGGTCAGTTTTTGTTTCATGTGTGAAATGTGAATAAATCCTTTACCTTTCGGAGTTTCATGAGTTAAAGCCTATAATGCCTGTGAAGTGCCTAGCACAGAGCCTAGTTTGTAGTAGGTTTAATGATCTCCTTTATACATCTCTTTACACAGAAAGAGTCACAGGAGTGGCAGGACCTGACCCTATGTCTTCTGATTCTTAGGTCAGTCATCCTTGTCCTTAATCACATGTTCTCTAGAAGCAGGCACATTTCTGTTTAATGAACTGTAAGGCAAAGGATCAATCCAGTCAGAATGGGCACCCAACTGATAGAAGAAAATGAATCAGTGCTCTGAGTTGAGACACAGAAGTGAGTATCATTCATCCGCTGAGTGGGGCGGGGGGAGCAATGACAAATGAACGTGCTTTTGCCAATCACTTACTCATGATTACATATTCATTTATTTATTCAGCAATTGTTTATTTAGCAAGGACCATATGCCAGGTATTGTGCTAACTGCTGGGAATAAAGTGAATAAGAAATATAGTCATTTCTCTAAAACTCATTAACGCTCTGCGGAATTCCAAAGGTATAATGATTCCTGTTGGAAATAGAAATAACTTAGTCTGTAATTTAACTATATTAGATTTAAATCATCTGATTAAAGATTACAGAACTAATTATAAAGCTGAAAGATACATTATGAACTTCTTTTTCAGTATAATTTCTTAATATATACCATTATTAATTTATTTTTACATAAATGGAAATTCAGTGCACACGTTAGATGGTCTAGAGATTTAAAAAGAAACTGTTAAAGATAAAAGGTCTTAAATATATGGTAAGGCTGTTTTATTGTATTACTCAATTTTCTTGACATTTTCTAGGACTTTTAGTATAATTAGTAAAATAGCTGTAACTTCTGAGGTTACGAAAGAAAGACAGTCATTTTGAAAATTGGAAAATGAAAAAAACATATTGCTGGGAAAGAAAGGCCCTCCACTTTAATATTATTTATTTTCATCTTCTGGTCAAATAGAAAGCCCTTATTTTGCAATTGAACTTTAACTAGGAAAACTAAATAATTTCATAAAATTTTATCAAAGAGTCTGATTGAGGAGTCCATATTTAAGGTTGAGAGTGGAGTTTTCAATTCCTGAGACTTTGGTCCACAAGTTGAGAAAATATAGGGCTCCTATCAGTTCTTGGAGAGAAGTGGTAGTTTTTGATTACAGAATAAAGCTTAGGGCAACCTAAATGCTAATTTTTCATGTGGTAAAACATTCTCAACTATAAGAAGGAAAAAGATGACAAGCATTTGCTTTATTTTCCTTACAAGTTACATAATTCAGTTGTCTAGACAATATTACATTAACCATATTGTTGAGTAACCCCTCCTCTGGTTGTGTAGACCAGATGTGTGTTATTTCTTCAATACTGGGGCAGTTTTAAGGGGTAGGAAGAGTACTGGGTTATAAGCCAAGAGCCCTGAGTACAAGCCATCCCATCATTATGTCCTATAATTGGGTCCATGATCACCACACATTATTATGAGGGAAATACTAGGGAAACCCTTTGTTGCTTACCCGTTATTAACCCCCAATTCCTGCCTTCTGTGGAGAGGGGGCATAGGAAGTCTTCTTTTGACAGTACTGTATAAAGTAGAACGTCTTTAAACTCATGTCTTATACCAAACCAGCCTCTCCAAGATCCACCCTTCCTCTAGACTTGCCTTTTTCTTTTAAGATACCATCTTCCAGTTTTCCAAGCTTGAATCCCAGGAGTCATCTTTAAGTCCTTTTCTCTTCTCCCCTACTTGCTGATTTGTCTTCCTTGGAAATTGCCCTTTTATTTCCCTCCCTCCACATTCCAGTTTCTAGATCTTAGTTCAAACTCTTCTTACTAGAGGCTTACCATAGACTCCTAACTAACCTGCCTTCTGTCGTTCTGCCTCCTTGCCATCTATATTAGTCAGGGTGAGCTAGGTTATGCTACAGTGACAAACAGTTAGAAAATCTCAGTGGCTTAAAACAAAATTTACCTGTGGTTTATGTTACCTGGTTATCATAGATTCTAGGGGTTGACTTCCATTGCCTCTTTACTCAATGACCCAAGCTCCACTCTTTAGAATTTCATCAGTTTTCCAAGGAGAAGGGGGTGTTGGATGATCTTACTCTGACAATTAAATGTTCTGTCCCAGAAGTGACACACTAACTTCCGCTCACAGCCATTGGCCAGAACTAGTCACATGGCGGACATGTGGAGTCCACTCACGTGCTTGCAACAAGTGGAGAAATGGATATTGAGGCGCACTAGGGGGCTGCACTGTTCCATCCTACAGTGAAGGCCAGAATCCTCCACTAAAGACCAAGTCCTCCAATGAAGGCCATTGGAGTTTCTGCAAAGCACCCCTTTACCTAAAACCTTTCAGCCGTTCCCACTCTATCAGATGACCTAGAATTCATGGATCTCTAACGTGTATTGAACAACCAATAGTTCTCAAGCCTTTGCTATGTCAAGTACCCTGCTACATTCTTTAATCCATTATCTTATCTATCTCTTACAACAAATATTCAAAGTAGGCTTTATTATCCCCATATGACAGATGAAGAAACTGAGACTTAAAGAATGTCCTAGTCTGGGTTTCTCCGAAATCCGACCACGTGGCGAGGACTTGGACACCAGAAAGCCCAGTGAGGGAGGGGGCTTGTGATAACAGCAAGAGAGGAGTGTCAATAATGGGACAATGAGTGGGTTACCACAGGGGGCAGCTGCAGACCCTCTGAGAGACTGCAGAACAGGGCTCTACACCGTGGGCCAAGGAACTCCTATACGTCATTGCTTGAGGGCTGCTCTTGAGATGTGAACTCCCCAGCACCTTTGCCCTACCCTACCCGCAGGCCAAGCACATGCTGTCAGCCTTCTGCAGACGCAAGCAGGTTGCCAGTTTTCTGGAACAGTGTTGATTCCCTGAGGGGATATGGGCATTGGCAGCTTCTGCTACAGAGAGGTGAATCTACTTGCCCAAGGAATACAGTGAATAAGATTTAAATCCAAATACTCTTGTCCCCCACAAGACCTGTCCACACGGACCTGTCTGTCCACGGTGTCCGCACGGACCTCTCACTATTTACTCACACTGGAGGTGGATCCGGGCTCTAGCCAAAAATGTATCACTGACCACTCTCCAAGCACTCTTGTCCTTTTTCTTTCTATCCCTGGGTTCATACCATTTCTTTTTTTTTTTTAATAAATTTATTTTACGTATTTTTATTTTTGGCTGCGTTGGGTCTTTGTTGCTGCATGCGGGCTTTCTCAAGTTGCGGCGAGTGGCTACTACTCTTCGTTGCAGTGCACGGGCTTCTCATTGCGGTGGCTTCTCTTGTTGCGGAGCACGGGCTCTAGGCGCACCGGCTTCAGAAGTCGTGGCTCGTGGGTTCTAGAGCGCAGGCTCAGTAGTTGTGGCGCACGGGCTTAGTTGCTCCACGGCATGTGGGATCTTCCCGGACCAGGGCTCGAACCTGTGTCCCCTGCATTGGCAGGCAGATTCTTAACAACTGCACTGCTAGGGAAATCTCATACCATTTCTTCTGCTGGGAATTCTCTCTGTTCCGTGCCTCCTATTTAAATTAAGTTCTATCCATATTCTCTGCTCAGCTCAAACGGTGCCTTCTCCGTGAAGCCTTATTTGATCATCAGAGATCCTGCTCTCCCCTCTCAGCCCTACTGTGGTCAGTTTCACTCTTCTAGCACTTCCCCTGTCCTTTCTTGCATGGCAGAGATGCCTGGACAGGTCTCTCTCTGGATTAGACTGTAGGCTCCTTGAGGGCATGAATCCTATTTTATTCAGTTGCTTCGAACACTTGGTGGAATAAGGTAGATAAATAGAACTGTACATGTGTGCACGTCCACATGCACATTCATTTCACATTCAGTCCAGGTTGGCTGAATTTGCCAAACGTCACACTGAAGTCTGGATTCCGGGAGGAGGTGGTTTTCTGCTTTTCTGCTTAATGCGCCACCATCAGCTTCTCTACTCACCTGACTTCCAGCCCCTGTGTTGCCACTTGCCGTGTCCGCTCCGGAGAGGGACAGGCGAACGAGCTGACCGATGAGGACACAGTGGCCTCCAGCAGTTTGTACACGTCATGTATGGGGGATGCGTACTTGTCATTATTCCCGTTTGAAATGGCAGCGGAATGAAGATGCTTTGCCTAGTTCAGGTGACATGACCAGGAGAGTGTAATTAACCTTCAGGGGACACACCATATCACCATAAACTATATGCCAAGAGTTTCTAGTGGTTGGGAGGCCACAAAAACCTTCAGCTTTGCGTGTTCAGAACTTGGTTTACCTGCAGTCTTGGTGGTGCGGTGAAGAAGGGAATTCCAGGCTCTCCCTGGCTTCCAAAGAGACACTCTCCTGTTGCTGAAGATCACCTTTCAGATTTCCATTGCCCACCGGAGCTCCATGACAAGAAATAACAGCAGAATAGATGGCCTGGCCTCCACGGTGTTGCTTTTCCCGTGAGCTTTTCTCATATGGCAATCCCAACCCCTCCTTGGGAATACTGCTGTTCATTTTTGAAACGCTGCGCCCAAGGAGGCACTTTGGCCACAGGTGGTAATTCATTCTAAACAAAGATAGGTGACCTGTCTCATCTTCCCCCCCGCCCCCAATTATGGAAACAGATTATATTCTTAGTCACATCCTTTTTGAAAAAACTATATAATAACTTGCCTTAACAATTTCCTGCACAGAAAATTCTTAATTATGCAGTGGACCAAAAAAAAAAAAGGCATTTTCTTTTATCTGTTTTGAACGAGTTGCCTTTCAATTTCATTGACTGCCCCTTTGTTCTTATAGGGCTAAGAGTTTGTTTGAAGAATGGCTTTGTCGTGTTTCCTTTGACTGTCTCCATGGCCTAAATAAAAAGTCTACCAGAAAAACACTGAAAAAATCAGCTTCTTAGTTGTGAGTCTCTTGCAAGAGCCGACAAACTAAAAGTTTGCTTTTATCTTTCAGATTGTGAAATCCATCCCATTTATAAATCGCGCATGTCCCCCCATTTGCTGTTTGACACTAACCAAGTACCCACAGTCAGTGAGTTAATCATTATTCCTGTATCACAACCACAAAGATTCCAGATGTACAAAGGGGACAGTGCTCACATGTATATGTATAGGCAATTTAAGTCCACTTTGCAAAGGTATGTGTTGATATTAGGAGAATTTTGTATATGTATATGTAAGCAGATTGGCCAGGGCTGGGAGGGCGGGCAGTGATTAATCAAGGTGAACTTTCTGGAGGAGTCAATGTCTGTGCCAGTGTTGGAAGAAAAGGGCATAATTCCATAGCGAGTCATATAAACACTTATTATTATTATACTTGGTGAGATAGTTGATATTTTCACGGAGAACCGTTAACAATTGTTAAAAGTAAATCAATTCCTGCTCTCCGTCTACCCCTCTCTCTATGGGACATACAACAGAGATTTGCCCTTGTGAAAAACTGCTTGTTGGAAAGCTCCTTTCCTGTGTTCTGTTTGTTTTTAGGTTGCAGCTTTTATTTCTGCCTTTAAGCCTCTGACTCCATATGTTTTTCATTTCCACTCAGAGGAGTTAGGACTGCTGTTGACTGAGAATGTCTAGTCTAATAAGGCTTTTTATTTTTGACCTTTTAATTTGTCTAGTGTTTCAAACTACGAAGACCCTTTGCTTTCTAATCTAGCCTGGTTTGTAGTTGTCCTCGTAGGTGGTATGGTGGGAAGAACATGGGGTTTGAAGGCAGAAGACCTTGGTTTGAGTCCCAGTCTCAGCTGTGTGACTTTAGACAAGACCTTCAACGTCTCTGAACTTCTGTTTCCTTGTTTGCAAAGTAAATTAAATAAGGAGGACAATACTTAATTGGCCCCAGAATGACAGTAAGGATTACAGTTAGTCACATACATTACGTAAATTTAAATGTGTTATTTTAAATGATCAGTGCTATAATTGTGCAGGCACTGAACGGAGACTGGGCTGCCAAGAATTTCCCCTTTAAGGTCTTCTTCCATTCCTGAAACACTTTAACTGTAAACAGTTACTCACACCGAAAGCATATTTTTCCTTAGCAGTTGCCCCTTGTCAGTCCCCAAAAGTGTCTTCACATGTGGTTCCTCAAGATGTAAGTGCTGGAGTTATAGGTTTTATGGGGTTATTTCCTAATGTTAGTGCATCATATCAAAATTGCACAAGAAGCCAACATTATTCCTGAAAGTCTTTATTATTATTATTATTCATAAAGTACAGTATATAAGCTTTGATGTCTACACATGTGACTCTCATTTCGGGAGCCATTTGTAGGAAAAGTATTTCTCTGTAAGCATTCTGTGGGGTTGATACCCACACTGGGAGATGCATGTGGAAATTGGTACCTATTAAGGAAAAGTAGATTACAGACCCCCATCTCACACTCACTCCATGTGCTCACTCATTAGGAACGCTTTATATTGATGTTTCTTTCTTTTTCTTTATTACTCCATCTGTCAGTTATTACTGGATAGCAAGCCACTCCCAAACTCAGTGATTTATAAGAGCTATTAGGTATTCTCACTCATGTCTCTGCAGGTTGGCTGGCATCAGACTGATCTTGGATGAACCCAGCCAGGTAGTGCTGTTTCAGGGTGCAGGTTTTTCTGGGCTTGATGTGTTGTAACAGTTTAGGTTCAGGTCCACCCCACGTAGGTCTCATGTCGATTCTGGTTGAAGGGGTTGTCATGGCAATGACAGAGGCACAAGAGGCAAGCCCAGGACTTCCCTGGTGGCGCAGTGGTTAAGAACCTGCCTGCCAGTGCAGGGGACATGGGTTCGAACCCTGGTCCGGGAAGATCCCACATGCCGTGGAGCAGCTAAGCCCGTGAGCCACAACTACTGAGCCTGCGCTCTAGAACCCGCGAGCCACGACTACTGAAGCCCGCGTGCCTAGAGCCCGTGCTCCGCAACAAGAGAAGCCACCGCAATGAGAAGACCGCGCACCACAACGAAGAGTAGCCCCCGCTCGTTGCAACTAGAGAAAGCCCCAACAAAGACCCAACGCAGCAACAATGGCCATTTTTTTGTAAAAAAAGCAGCAACAAGACCCAATGCAACCAAAAGTAAATAAATAAATAAATGTATTAAAAAAGAAAAGCAAGGAGTATTAAAAAAAAAATAGAGGCAAGACCAAGGGCACAGAACGTATCAAACCTTTTATGGCATCATGTCTGCTAACACTCATTGGTCACATACTGCTAAGCTTAATGACGAGGAGCAAGGATATAGATACACACTGCTTACCCTGAAACCAAAGCAAAGCACATGGCCATGCCCAGTGTCACAGGGGCGGGGAAATATACTCTTTCCATGTTGGAGCATGGGGAGGTTACATATTTTTTGTCAATAATCTAATAGTCCTACTGCCAAGTACGTACGTTGAATTCCTATACACAAGATACATATGTGTGGTGCAACTCTACGGTGTAAACATGGAAGTTCCAATGCCCCTCTACAATGGCCATCCTGAAATGACACATAGAGGATGATTCTCCCATACAGAACCATTTCCATTGTTAAAAAAAGATAAGATAGGCTATAGATTTTACAGGTTTGTCTTGGGTCTATCTATAATTCTACCATCCTGCTCCCTTTCTAAAAAGTATATCTACCTTGATTTATTTTTAAAAAAGCACATCATTCTTAAACTTTGGTACTTTAGGTATGATTAGTCATTAATTGCTTACAGTAAAGCTCATACTGACGACAGCATGCCGTGACTAAGAACCACAGGTAGATTCCAGATGTCCACACTAACCAGAATGTGATAGTTTATTACAAAAGAATGTCCGTGGAACATTGTAGTGATCTGGGCTTTTTTGATGGACTTGAAAAGGGAAGCATGTTTGTGCTAGTAATCAAGACAGAGAGAGGACCATGTTTGATCTTTGAATAAGTGGGTGTTTTAACATAATATACTTGAAAATTTTAAAAATATATATGGCTAATGAATAATACATAGATGGACAAACTGTCTAATAAGGATGACCAAATAGGACATCCCTTCTCTTCTTTCAGGTGTATGTTAGAAGAGTCCCAATAACTCAACACATGGAAAAGGTTAGAAAAGAATCCTTTACAAATAAGAATTTAATTGATTTTTTAAAAAATTTATGCTGGAACTGAGAGGGGGATCCTGAGTTGAACTTGGTAAGTAATATAACTGTATACCTTTCTACAGTCCTGAAATGCACCCAAACAATAAATAAGATTATGATGATAGTTATCAGACAACTAGTGAAGCCTACCTTACACATTTCTAGTAGGAAAAAAGAAAGCCTATGTAAAGCAGAATGTAATCCATTGCTAAGCCAACCTCCTTTTTCAATTGATAATGGGTTGAAAGACCACATAGCTTTACACTACCTACATTGCGAAGGCAGTATCACAGTTTAGGTAGTTCAAGTAGCAATTCTGAAATGTGGAGGAATACTTGTTACATATTTCGCGATTGTGCTATTTAAACTGCAAAATACAATCAGAAGCAAGAATAATTGTTCTGATTTTTGTTTCCAAGAATAATTGTTAAGATACTTTGAGGAGTTTAACAAGTCTACTTCTGGCTAAACACAACACTCCTAGACGTGCAATTCTTTTTTTTTTTTTTAACATCTTTATAGGAGTATAATTGCTTTACAATGGTGTGTTAGTTTCTGCTTTATAACAAAGTGAATCAGCTATACATATACATATATCCCCATATCCCCTCTCTCTTGCGTGTCCCTCCCACCCTCCCTATCCCACCCCTCCAGGTGGTCACAAAGCACCAAGCTGATCTCCCAGTGGTATGCAGCTGCTTCCCACTAGCTATCTATTTTACATTTGGTAGTATATATAAGTCCATGCCACTCTCTCACTTCGTCCCAGCTTACCCTTCCCCTTCCCCATGTCCTCAAGTCCATTCCCTATGTCTGTGTCTTTATTCCTTTCCTGCCCCTAGTTTCTTCAGGACTAATTTTTTTTTTTTTTTTTAGAGTCCATATATATGTGTTAGCATACGGTATTTGTTTTTCTCTTTCTGACTTACTTCACTCTGTATGACAGACTCTAGGTCCATCGACCTCACTACAAATAACTCAATTTCATTTCTTTTTATGGCTGAGTAATATTCCATTATATATATGTGCCACATCTTCTTTATCCATTCATGGATATCCATTCCATATCCTGGCTATTGTAAATAGTGCTTCAATGAACATTGTGGTACATGCTTCTTTTTGAATTTTAGTTTTCTCAGGGTATATGCCCAGTAGTGGGATTGCATGGTGGTATGGTAGTTCTATTTTTAGTTTTTAAAGGAACCTCCATACTGTTCTCCATAGTGGCTGTATCAATTTACATTCCCACCAACAGTGCAAGAGGGTTCCCTTTTTCCACACCCTCTCCAGCATTTATTGTTTGTAGATTTTTTGATGATGGCCATTCTGACTGGTGTGAGGTGATACCCCATTGCAGTTTTGATTTGCATTTCTCTAATGATTAGTGATGTTGAGCAGCTTTTCATGTGCTTCTTGGCCATCTGTATGTCTTCTTTGGAGAAATGTCTATTTAGGTCTTCTGCCCATTTTGGGGTTGGGTTGTTTGTTTTCTTGATATTGAACTGCATGAGCTGCATGTAAATTTTGAAGATTAATCTTTGTCAGTTGCTTCATTTGCAAATATTTTCTCCCATTCTGAGAGCTGTCTTTTTGTCTTGTTTATGGTTTCCTTTGCTGTGCAAAAGCTTTTCAGTTTCATTAGGTCCCATTTGTTTATTTTTGTTTTTATTTCCATTTCCCTAGGAGGTGGGTTAAAAAGGATCTTTCTGTGATTTATGTCCTAGAGTGTTCTGCCTATGTTTTCTTCTAAGAGTTTTATTGTGTCTGGCCTTACATTTAGGTCTTTAATCCATTTTGAGTTTATTTTTGTATATGGTTTTAGGGAGTGTTCTAAATTCATACTTTTACATGTAGCTGTCCAGTTTTCCCAGCACCACTTATTGAAGAGGCTGTCTTTTCTCCATTGTATATTTTGTATTATTTTTGCCTCCTTTATCAAAGATAAGGTGACCATATGTGCGTGGGTTTATCTCTGGGCTTTCTTTCCTGTTCCATTGATCTATATTTCTGTTTTTGTGCCAGTACCATACTCTCTTGATTACTGTACCTTTGTAGTATAGTCTGAAGTCAGGGAGCCTGATTCCTCCAGCTCCGTTTTTCATTCTCAAAATTGCTTTGGCTATTCGGGGTATTTTGTGTTTCCATATAAATTGTGAAATTTTTTGTTCTAGTTCTGTGAAAAATGCCACTGGTAGTTTGATAGGGATTGCACTGAATCTGTAGATTGATTTGGGTAGTATAACCATTTTCACAATATTGATTCTTCCAATCTGAGAACATGGTATATCTCTCCATCTGTTGGTATCATCTTTAATGTCTTTCCTCAGTGTCTTATAGTTTTCTGCATACCGGTCTTTTGTCTCCTTAGGTAGGTTTATTCCTAGGTATTTTATTCTTTTTGTTGCAGTGGTAAATGGGAGCATTTCCTTAATTTCTCTTTCAGATTTTTCATCATTAGTGCATAGGAATGCAAGAGATATCTGTGCATTAATTTTGTATCCTGCCACTTTACCAAATTCATTGATTAGCTCTAGTAGTTTTCTGATGGCATCTTTAGGGCTCTGTATGTATAGTATCATGTCATCTGCAAACAGTGACAGTTTTACTTCTTCTTTTCCAATTTGGATTCCTTTTATTTTTTTTTCTTCTCTGATTGCTGTGGCTAGGACTTCCAAAACTATGCTGAATAATAGTGGCGAGAGTGGACACCCTTGCCTTGTTCCTGATCTTAGAGGAAATGCTTTCAGTTTTTCACCATTGAGCATGATGTTTGCTGTGGGTTTGTCGTATATGGCCTTTATTATGTTGAGGTAGGTTCCCTCATTTTGTTTATCTTACTGTGTTTGGGGTCTCCTTTTTGCAGGCTGCAGGTTCGTAGTTCCCAGTGTTTTTGGTGTCTGTCCCCAGTGGCTAAGGTTAGTTCAGTGGGTTGTGTAGGCTTCCTGGTGGAGGGGACTAGTGCCTGTGTTCTGGGGGATGAGGCTGGATCTTGTCTTTCTGGTGGGCAGGTCCACGTCTGGTGGTGTGTTTTGGGGTGTCTGTGGACTTATTATGATTTTAGGCAGCCTCTCTACTAATGGGTGGGGTTGTGTTCCTGTCTTGCTAGTTGTTTGGCATAGGGTGTCCAGCACTGTAGCTTGCTGGTCATTGAGTGAAGCTGGGTGCTGGTGTTGAGGTGGAGATCTCTGGGAGATTTTCGCCGTTTGATATTATGTGGAGCTGGGAGGTCTCTTGTGGACCAGTGTCCTGAAGTTGGCTCTCCCACCTCAGAGGCACAGCAGTGACTCCTGGCTGCAGCACCAAGAGCCTTTCATCCACACGGCTCAGAATAAAAGGGAGAAAAAGTAGAAAGAAAGAATTAGTAAAAGAAGAAAGAAAGAAAGAAAGGAAGGAAGGAAGGAAGGAAGGAGAAAAGAAGGAAAGAAGGAAAGAAAAAGGAAGGAGGGAAGGAAGGAAAAAAGAAAGAAAGAAGATAAAGTAAAATAAAATAAAGTAAAATATAATAAAGTTATTAAAATAAAAAAATAATTATTAAGAAAAAAATTTAAAAAAAAAAAACCAAAAACAGACGGATAGAACCCTAGGACAAATGGTGGAAGCAAAGCTATACAGCATAAATCTTGCTCTCAAAGTCCACCTCCTCAATTTGGGATGATTTGTTGTCTATTCATGTATTCCACAGATGCAGGTACATCAAGTTGATTGTGGAGCTTTATAATCTGCTGCTTCTGAGGCTGCTGGGCGAGATTTCCCTTTCTCTTCTTTGTTCTCACAGCTCCCAGGGGCTCAGCTTTGGATTTGGCCCCGCCTCTGCGTGTAGGTCGCCGGAGGGTGTCTGTTCTTCGCTCAGACAGGACAGGGTTAAAGGAGCCGCTGACTCGGGGGCTCTGGCTCACTCAGGCCAGTGGGAGGGAGGGGCACGGAGTGCGGGGCGAGCCTGTGGCAGCAGACGCCGGCGTGACGTTGCACCAGCCTGAGGCGCGCTGTGCGTTCTCCCGGGGAAGTTGTCCCTGGATCCCGGGACCCTGGCAGTGGCGGGCTGCACAGGCTCCCCGGAAGCGGGGTGTGGATAGTGACCTGTGCTCGCACACAGGCTTCCTGGTGGTGGCAGCAGCAGCCTTAGCGTCTCATGCCTGTCTCTGGGGTCCGCGCTTTTAGCCGCGGCTCGCGCCAGTCTCTGGAGCTCCTTTAAGCAGCGCTCTTAATCCCCTCTCCTCGCGCACCAGGAAACAAAGAGGGAAGAAGTCTCTTGACTCTTCGGCAGGTGCAGACTTTTCCCCGGACTCCCTCCCAGCTAGCCGTGGTGCACTAACCCTTTCAGGCTGTGTTCACGCCGCCAACCCCAGTCCTCTCCCGGTGCTCCGACCGAAGCCCGAGCCTCAACTCCCTGCCCCGCCCGCCCCGGCGGGTGAGCAGACAAGCCTCTCGGGCTGGTGAGTGTCAGTCGGCCCTGATCCTCTGTGCGGGAATCTCTCCGCTTTGCCCTCCGCACCTCCGTCGCTGCGCTCTCGAGGTACGTTCCCTCTATGCCAACTTTCTGAAGAGTTTTTATAATAAATTGGTGTTGAATTTTGTCAAAAACTTTTTCTGCATCTATTGAGGTGATCTTACGGTTTTTCTCCTTTAATTTGTTAATATGGTGCATCACATTGATTGATTTGTGTATATTGAAGATTCCTTGCATCCCTGGGATAAATCCCACTTGATCATGGTGTATGATCCTTTTAATGTGTTGTTGGATTCTGTTTGCTAGTATTTTGTTGAGGATTTTTGCATCTATATTCATCAGTGATATTGGTCTATAATTTTCTTTTTTTGTGACATCTTTGTCTGGTTTTGGTACCAGGGTGATGGTGGCCTCGTAGAATGAGTTTGGGAGCGTTCCTGCCTCTGCAACTTTTTGGAAGAGTTTGAGAAGGATGGTGTTAGCTCTTCTGTAAATGTTTGTAGAATTTACCTGTGAAGCCATCTGGTCCTGGACTTTTGTTTGTTGGAGGATTTTAATCACAGTTTCAATTTCATTATTTGTGATTGGTCTGTTCATATTTTCTATTTCTTCCTGGTTCAGTCTTGGAAGGTTATACCTTTCTAAGAATTTGTCCATTTCTTCCAGGTTGTCCATTTTATTGCCATAGAGTTGCTTGTAGTAATCTCTTAGGATGCTTTGTATTTCTGCGGTGTCTGTTGTAACTTCTCCTTTTTCATTTCTAATTTTATTGATTTGAGTCCTCTCCCTCTTTTTCTTGGAGTCTGGCTAATGGTTTATCAATTTTGTTTACCTTCTCAAAGAACCAGCTTTTAGTTTTATTGATCTCTGCTATTGTTTTCTTTGTTTCTATTTCATTTAATTCTGTTCTGTTCTTTATGATTTCTTTCCTTCTACTAACTTTGGGTTCTGTTTGTTCTTCTTTCTGTAGTTCCTTTAGGTGTAAGTTTAGATTGTTTATTTGAGATTTTTCTTCTGTCTTGAGGTAGGCTTGTATAGCTGTAAACTTCCCTCTTAGAACTGCTTTTGCTGCATTCCATAGGTTTTGGATTGTCGTGTTTTCGTTGTCATCTGTCTCTAGGTATTTTTTTAATTTCCTCTTTGATTTCGTCAGTGATCTCTTGGTTATTTAGTAACGTATTGTTTAGCTTCCATGTGTTTGTGGTTTTTATGTTTTTTTTCCCTGTAATTGATTTCTAATCTCATAGCATTGTGGTCAGAAAAGATGCTTGATATGATTTCAATTTTCTTAAATTTACTGAGGTTTGATTTGTGACCCAAGATGTGATCTGTCTTGGAGAATGTTCCATGCGCACTTGAGAAGAAAGTGTAATCTGCTGTTTTTGGATGGAATGTCCTATAAATATCAATTAAATCTATCTGGTCTATTGTGTCATTTAGAGCTTGTGTTTCCTTATTAATTTTCTGTTTGGATCATCTGTCCATTGGTGTACGTGAGGTGTTAAAGTCCCCCACTATTATTGTGTTACTGTTGATTTCCTCTTTTATAGCTGTTAGCAGTTGCCTTAAGTATTGAGGTCCTCCTATATTGGGTGCCTTAAGTATTGAGGACCTCCTATATTGAGGTCCTCCTATATTTATAATTGTTATATCTTCTTCTTGGATTGATCCCTTGATCATTATGTAGTGTCCTTCATGTCTCTTCTTTATTTTAAAATCTATTTTATCTGATATGAGTATTGCTACTCCAGCTTCCTTTCGATTTCCTTTTGCATGGAATATCTTTTTCCATCCCGTCACTTTCAGTCTGTATGTGTCCCTAGGTCTGAAATGGGTCTCTTGTAGACAGCATATTATATGGGTCTTGTTTTTGTATCCATTCAGCAAGCCTGTGTCTTTGGTTGGAGCATTTAATCCATTCATGTTTATGTTCCTATTGCCATTTTCTTAATTGTTTTGGGTTTGTTTTTGTAGGTCCTTTTCTTCTCTTGTGTTTCCCACTTAGAGAAGTTCCTTTAGCATTTGTTGTAGAGCTGGTTTGGTGATGCTGAATTCTCTTAGCTTTTGCTTGTCTGTAAATCTTCTGATTTCTCCTTCGAATCTGAATGAGATCCTTGCGGTGTAGCATAATCTTGGTTGTGGGTTCTTCCCTTTCATCACTATAAATATATCATGCCAGTCCCTTCTGGCTTGTAGATTTTCTGCTGAGAAATCAGCTGTTAACCTTATGGGATTTCCTTTGTATGTTATTTTTCGTTTTTCCCTTGTTGCTTTCAATAATTTTTCTTTGTCTTTAATTTTTGTCAGTTTGATTACTGTGTGTCTCGGCATGTTTCTCCTTGTGTTTTTCCTGCCTGGGACTCTCTGTGCTTCTTGGACTTGGGTGGCTATTTCCTTTCCCACGTTAGAGAAGTTTTCAACTATAATCTCTTCAAATGTTTCCTCAGGTTCTTTGTCTCTTCTCCTTCTGGGGCCCCTATTATATGAATGGTCTTGTGTTTAATGTTGTCCCAGAGGTCTCTTAGGCTGTCTTCATTTCTTTTCATTCTTTTTTCTTTATTCTGTTCCGCATCAGTGAATTCCACCATTCTGTCTTCCAGGTCACTTATCCATTCTTCTGCCTCAGTTATTCTGCTATTGATTCCTTCTAGTGTATTTTTCATTTCAGTTATTGTATTGTTCATCTCTGTTTGCTTGTTCTTTAATTCTTCTAGGTCTTTGTTAAACATTTGTTGAATCTTCTCAATCTTTGCCTCCATTCTTTTTCTGAGGTCCTGGATCATCTTCACCATCATTATTCTGAATTCTTTTTCTGGAAGGTTGCCTATCTCCACTTCATGTAGTTGTTTTTCTGGGGTTTTATCTTGTTCCTTCATCTGGTACATAGCCCTCTGCCTTTTCATCTTGTCTACCTATCTGCGAATGTGCTTTTTGTTCCACAGGCTGCAGGATTGTAGTTCTTCTTGCTTCTGCTGTCTGCCCTCTGGTGGATGAGGCTATCTAAGAGGCTTGTTCAAGTTTCCTGGTGGTAGGGACTGGGGGTGGGTAGAACTGGGTGTTGCTCTGGTGGGAAGAGCTCAGTAAAACTTTAATCTGCTTGTCTGCTGATGGCTGGGCCTGGGTTCCCTCCCTGTTGGTTGTTTGGCCTGAGGCAACCCAACACTGAGCCTTCCTGGGCTCTTTGGTGCGGCTAATGGCTGACTGTGGTAGGGCTCACACCAAGGAGTACTTCCCAGAACTTCGGCTGCCAGTGTCCTTATCCTCACAGTGACACACAGCCACCCCCCGTCTCTGAAGGAGACCCTCCAACACTAGCATGTAGGTCTGGTTCAGTATCCTATGGAGTCACTGCTCCTTCCCCTGGGTCCCGACGTGCACACTACATTGTGTGTGCCCGCCAAGAGTGGAGTCTTTGTTTCCCCCAGTCCTGTCGAAGTCCTACAATCAAATCCTGCTAGCTTTCAAAGTCTGATTCTCTAGGAATTCCTCCTCCCGTTGCTGGACCCCCAGGTTGGGAAGCCTGCCCTGGGGCTCACAACCTTCACTCCAGTGGGTGGACTTCTGTGGTATAATTGTTCTGTTTGTGAGTCACCCACCCAGCAGTTATCGGATTTGATTTTATTGTGATTGCGCCCCTCCTACCATCTCATGGTGGCTTCTCCTTTGTCTTTGGAGGTAGGGTATCTCTTTTGGTGAGTTCCAGTGTCTTCCTCTTGATGATTGTTCAGCAGTGAGTTGTGATCCTGGTGCTCTCACAAGAGGGAGCAGGTCCTCCTACTCCGCCATCTTGATCCAATCTCCTTTTTCATTTTTTTCTGATCTGATCTTTATGATTTCTTTCCTTCTGCTAACTTTGGGGATTTTTTTGTTCTTCTTTTTGTTCTTGTTTTTTTGTTCTTCTTTCTCTAATTGCTTTAGGTGTGAGGTTAGGTTGTTTATTTGAGATGTTTCTTGTTTCTTGAGGTAAGATTGTATTGCTATAAACTTCCCTCTTAGAACTGCTTTTGCTGCATCCCATAGGTTTTGGGTCATCGTGTTTTAACTGTCATTTGTTTCTAGGTACTTTTTGATTTCCTCTTTGATTTCTTCAGTGATCTCTTGGTTATTTAGTAGTGTATTGTTTAACCTATATGTGTTCGTATTTTTTACATATTTTTTCCTGTAATTGATATCTAGTCTCATAGCGTTATGGTCAGAAAAGATACTTAATGTGATTTCAATTTTCTTAAATTTCCCAAGGCTTGATTTGTGACCCAAGATATGATCTATCCTGGAGAATGTTCTATGAGCACTTGAGAAGAAAGTGTCTTCTGTTGTTTTTGGATGGAATGTCCTATAAATATCAATTAAGCACATCTTGTTTAATGTGTCATTTAAAGCTTGTGTTTCCTTATTTATTTTCGTTTTGGATGATCTGTCCATTGGTGAAAGTGGGGTGTTAAAGTCTCCTACTATGATTTTGTTACTGTCGATTTCCCCTTTTATGGCTGTTAGCGTTTGCCTTATGTATTGAGGTGCTCCTGTGTTGGGTGCATAAATGTCTACAATTGTTATATCTTCTTGGATCGATCCCTTGATCATTATTTAGTGTCCGTCTTTGTCTCTTGTAATAGTCTTTATTTTAAAGTCTATTTTGTCTGATATGACAATTGCTACTCCAGCTTTCTTTTGTTTTCCATTTGCATGGAATATATTTTTCCATCCCCTCACTTTCATTCTGTATGTGTTATTAGGTTTGAAGTGGGTCTCTTGCAAATAGCACATATATGGGTCTTGTTTTTGTATCCATTCAGCCAGTCTATGTCTTCTGGTTGGAGCATTTAATCCACTTACATTTAAGGTAATTATTGATATGTATGTTCCTATTACCATTTTCTTAATTGTTTTGGGTTTAGTTTTATAGGTCTTTTCCTTCTCTTGTGTTTCCTGCCTTGAGAAGTTCCTTTAGCATTTGTTGGAAAGCTGGGTCATGTAGGCTTCCTAGTGGAGGTAACTGGTGCCTGTGTTCTGGTGGATGAGGCTGGATCTTGTCTTTCTGGTGGGCAGGACTGTGTTCGGTGGTGTGTTTTGGGATATCTGAACTTATTATGATTTTAGGCAGCCTCTCTGCTAATGGGTGTGGTTGTGTTCCTGTCTTGCCATTTTTTTGATATAGGGTGTCCAGCACCGTAGCCTGCTGGTCGTTGAGTGGAGCTGGGTCTTAGCGTTGAGATGGAGATCTCTAGGAGAGCTTTCTACATTTGATATTACGTGGGGCTGTGAGGTCTCTGGTGGACCAATGTCTTGAACTCAGCTCTCCCACCTCAGAAGCTTAGGCCTGACACCTGGCTGGAGTACCAAGACCCTGTCAGCCACATGGCCAGGTACGTGGGGAGTTTCTTGCCTTTTGGGAAGTCTGAGGTCTTCTGCTAGCATTCAGTAGGTGTTCTGTAGGAGTTGTTCCACGTGTAGATGTATTTCTGATGTATTTGTGGGGAGGAAGGTGATCTCCACGTCTTACTCCTCTGCCATCTTGAAGGACCCCCAGGGTGGTTAGTTTTTATGGGCTGCGTAATTTCATAGGCTAGTGAGTAGGAGGATTATTCCAACTAATTTGCGGAAGAGGTGAGATTTCCAGGAATTGGGCCGCCACCCAATTTTTGACCTTGTGTGGTGGCCCTGGAACTGTCATGGTGCTTATGGGTGTGTCATTTAGATGCTAATGTATTATGATGAGCATATAATGAGGCTCAAGGTCTACTGAAGGTTGAACCTTCTGACATCTTGGGCCTAGTTGGTTCTAACCAGTTTTGTCTTGTCCTATGGCTATGTCATTCTTTGAGAGGTTGTGCCCTGCTCCCTTCCCTCCTATTTCACTTCCATACCCTCTTTGGGAAGAGGACCATGTTTCCTGCAGCAGATCCCTGCTGCTTAGGGTATCTGTATCTCTGTCTGAGGTCTATGTCTTTAGACCTCAGATTGGGAATGACCCACAGGTCTCAGTGGGTCTCTGACCTAGAGCAAATGTCCTCTGGTCTCAACCAGAGATCTAGTGATGGAGATGTGACCCATTCTTGCCACCATGATTTCCTTTTTCTAGCAGTCCTTGTGGTAACTGGGGTACCTGGGAGAGCAAATTCAGGTCTGTGGCTAATTTGGGGATGTTAGTACAGTTTGATAGGAGGCTGAACTAAGGTAATGGCAGTAGCACTAGAAGGAAGATGTGGATTTATTCAGTCAGTCATGTAGTCAATCAGACAGCTAATATTTCTGTAATGCCTATTATGTTCTAGAGACTACTATAGGTGCCGAGGATAAAGGATGACCACAAAAGGCCTGGCCCTCATGGAGCTTACATTCTTTGGTCTATTGGGGGCAGCATGGTGGGTGGTGTTGTATCTTGATAAAGATGCTCCCAGAGTTTTGGACTGTGGGGAACGTGGGAGAGGAGATTTGCAGACCGAATATGGTTTTAACCTAGAACATTTGGAGTTTGAGGTGTCTGTGAGCCATCAAGGCTGAGACGCTTAGTTAGATATCCAGGGCTTACTTGAAAAGATACACTGGGCAGGTGCTTGGAGATACTGTGGGAATGGATGAGACCACCTGGAAGAATGGGACTCACAGTAGGGCTCAGCCAGGGGCAGGTGTACATCAGGACCACCTGGGGAGCTTCTTCAGACTCTGGGCATCAGTGTCCTTGACCCAGACATTTAGAGATTTTGAAATACCCCATATGGGCATCCTCCCTAAACTACCACCATTGAGATGTCATCTAAGGGGAATGTGATTACGTTGAAGCAACAAAAAGGGTTGAGAGTTACTGGTACAACCTGAGAGGAGGCCAGCGTCCAACTGAAAGCCTCGACAGCTTCGTGAAATTTGGAAGTACCTGTGAGAAGCTCCAAAGCTGCTGGCTAGGGACTGAACAAATAAGGCTTTAGTGTCAGTTTTTTCACTGGCTGCTGAGATCTCACACGGCGCTTAGCTGCTCTGAGTTTTAATTTCCCCATCATTAAAATCAGAGGGTAGGCCAAAGCAGTGGTTCTCACCCTGTGGTTTAGGAACTAGCAGCTCCAGCATCCCCCAGGAGCATGTTAGAAACGCACATTCTTGGGCCCCATCCCTCACCTCCTTAATCAGAAATTCCAGGCAGGGCCAGCAATCTGTCACTCCAGCCTGTCAGGTGATTCGGATGCTCCCAAACGTCAGAGAACCGCCGGATGAGATGAATTCGGAACTCCCTTCTAGCTTCAAATCTTCTGCTCTGTACTCTTGTCCAGACGCTTTGGTCAAGTTTCACAGTCTAAGTCTCTTTGTCCCTCTCCCCTGTTCAATGACCTTAGCATTTAATCATTGTTAATAATGAATCATTGTAAAATGATTTAAATGATTTCTGCTTGTGGTGGGGAGGATACGCACGTGTGTGTGTGTATGCCTGTGTGTGTATGCCTGTGTGTGCATGCGTGTGCACGTGTGTGTGGCAACAGGAGGCTGGAGAGTGGAGACTCAGCCTTCCTGCTTGCTTTTTCGGATGATGTGGTCAGAGTGAGCCTGCCCCAGTGAAAGCAAAGAGTCACAAGTTGTGGTCACGCACAGTAGGCGCTCAGAGGCTGGTTTGGGCCTTAACCCTCTGTAACACACCTGGAGTTAGGGGAGAGCGGGGCCTCGAAGTCCACCGTCTAATGGTTACTCCAGTAGGTTGCCAGCTCTCTGGTGCTGCCGCTGTCTCCAGCGTCCTTCTCCATTTCTGGCATGTGTGCTTTATTTGCCTTGCTGACCGTGACCAGGAGCTGCTGTTAGAGGCTCTCAGCTAGATTTCCCTTCGCTGGAAGTCCGCAGCTGGGCCGGAAGGACTCCTCTGCAAGATCCCCTCACAACCCAGCTGAGCCCAGTTTATGAAGCTGCGTGATGCTCGAGCTGGGCCTGCCCCCGATGCTAGTGCCTCTAGAGCAAGAGTTCAAATGGACACCTACCTACCACCTGTAAAAACGTACGATTCATTCACAAAATAAACAGTTAGTTGCAAGATTTTCTCTCCTTCCGCCTTGACAAATATACTTTCATAATGACCTGGAAGACCAGGCTCAAATTTAGATTTCTCAGCCTCCCTGAAATTCCACTTTGAAAGAGGCCCTGTGGACAGGACTGGTCCCTGAGGCCCGGTCTGCTGCCCTGCTTGCTCTGCCCCTCCCTGGCGGCTGCGCCTGTGCACACACGTGGGCACCGCAACCAACAACCCAGCTCCGTCCGCTGGCCGTCCTGGCACACAGCGACCCACTGGTCACCCCATCACTGAGGGTGCACACACCGGCAGCACAGGTCCCCCTCAGGGCAGACCCAGGGAAGAGGCCACTGCGGACCAGGACGCGGGCTCAGGACTCTCCAGGCAGGGAACCCAGGGTCTTGTGTGCTCAGGGAGTGGTCCACGTGCGGAGGGGCCCCAGGCTCTTCTAGGCATGTCCTCCTGGCCTGGGACACACACTCCAGCCAAGGGGCATGGTGTGGCCAAAGGAGGATCCAAACTGGGTCTTCTAAATCAGGGCCCACGTTTGTCTGGGTCTAATTGTGCCAGGAACCGCTCTGAGTGATTCTCTTCTCTGTCCCCTTTAGAGTTCTGTGGATGCTTCCCCACGTGCTATTCAGGGAAGTATGAATGTCAGAGTAGGAGGGACGTTAGAAATCATAGAATCCAGCCCATTGGTGAGCAGATGAGTAAATCGAGGCACTGCACGAGGGTGGATTACATTCTGGAAAGATGCATTACTCCCTGGAATGGTACTCTGGAGTGGTGGATTGTGGAATTGTGTGCTGGAACGGTGGATTTCAGAGGGAAGCATATGATATGAACCATAAACCCCCCACTAAAAGAAGCCGGGAGGGCTCTGCAAGACATTTCATGCTGCCCCTCAGTGTCTGAGAATTTCCCGAATCCCTAGGTCACTAGAACAAATACTGTTCTGTGTCTTAAACCCACATTTTTACTACTGCCTTGAAGGCATCACCTTGAAAGTGGCTCTAGTGGCAGATTCTGGTTACATATTCATAGTGCTGCTTTAGTAATATTAGTTGGAGCAAGCTTCAAAAAGATGGAAATAAGGTTTTTTTCCTGTTCAGAATTTCCTGATTATTTTTAGTTAGTCTGGGCATTTTCCATTGCATCAGTGACTATAACTCTGTTCATTCCATGAAAATCAAATAACTAAAAAGCGAGCAATGTATTTCTGTCACAGATGACATTTTTGTTTGCATTTTGGAGTGTTTTTATGAACTGGATTACAAAACTAATCGAATCGGAGATGAATTTTACACAGGAAGTTGAAGTATTTTATGAAATAAAATTACCGTAAGAAATTGACTTAATCATTCAGAAGTTTCTAATGCAAAAACACGGTTTTGAAATTCCTCCAAAGAAGAAAGCCCAAGAAGACAGCTCCCTCATGGCAAAGAAACTCACTTGTTATTTATTTATCTCTTAAGAAGTATGGCTTTTAGCTTATCAGAACACAGCTTCGGGATGGATTGTATAAATGCATTATACTAGTTTTAAATGCTACAGTTCTTCAAAACTAGTTTTTTATTGCGTAATATATAATCCAACATTCTAACCATAGTTGCTGAAATATGAGTTATTTTTGTACTTAACTGCTTAAATCTTGTTTAGTCCACATGTAAGTGGCCTACCACTTTGATTTTTTTTTTAATGTTGAGGAAGCACTAATACGTTTTTATATCATAATAGATAAAAATCCCAGAAGACCTCAGTGTTATAACTATTATAAACATTTTTTTGCCTCCTTAAGAGTTTTTAGAGAGAGTAACTTGGGCTCGACTTGCCCTGTCAAATGACTGGACTTTCTCCTGATGACTCAGAGGTTGTAGACATGCGAGGAAAGTCTCTTTAGTTTCACTCCTCATCTTTCATTCCCTAGCTGGAAGAGACTGAGAGAAATGGTTTGCTTGGTTCATTCCGGTTGGGACTACACTCCGATGTCTCTTTATCTCCAAAGCTGATACCAGGCCAAGTCTCAAGACTTCCCAGCTGGTTTCTCTGGGCTTTCCAGGTCTGCCACCACCTGTCTGGAATCTGTCTCCAGCTCAGAGGGGCCCTACTGGGTGGTTTGCTCCTGCCTTCAGCTTGCCCGCTCTATAGATACTCCAATAATCATACAATGTCTGTATAAATATTGTGCTTGCCCTGCAAATACAGCTTCAGATGGCCCCCAGCTGGAGACCTGCCTTTCCTTCAAGGACACCCCAGACAAACACACAAAGAGAAGAATGCTGTGCTCGCGATGCAAATATGCCATAAGACAAGGCCTCTGATGCTTCCTTCCAACCAGATGGCCCTTCACACGCCCCTCCTACTCGTACGATTTAGAGTCACCAATCCTATGGCCTTCAACTGCTTTGCTGAAAAAAGTTCCGTTTAGTCTACTAACACACATTCTTCCGAGGAGGGCGCAGGCTGAGGGAACTGTGGGAGGGAAACCATATCCCTTAGAATCTGGAAAGGCCAGAGAAACCTTGGGGGAAGTCTTGACAAATGGCAAATAAGTTCCATTGCGAGCACAACTCTGAACAGTTGGTGGCGCTGCTCCAGGCACTGGGTTGAGGAGGTTTCCGAGGCCTCCATGAATAGGAGAGAATGGACTTCCATGTGATCAATTTGATGCCGAGGGTGACTTCCAGGTTTCTGGACGTCATGGTGGATAATGATACCATTTACCAGAACAGGGATTACTGGAGGGGCTCAGGTTAAAGAGAAAGATGATGAATTCACTTTTGACCTGTTGAATTTGAGAGGCCCGTGTGACATCTGGGTCCACTTGGCAGTTGGGTACATAGACCTGCCCTCTGGAAGAGAGGGCCGGGCTGGGGAAATGGAACGGGGCGGGGGGACGGGGGAGCCCACCAGCATATATGTGGTAATGACTGGCAGGGATGAGAGCACCCAGGAAGAGAGTGTAGTGGAGCTGAGAAGAGGACGTTCGGCAGAATCACCAAGAACACAAACTTTAAGGGGTTGAGAGAAGATCATCTCTTCTTTGTTACTACTCACTATCTCTATCTCCTGCCCCGTTGATAAGATCTTACATCAGTAGACTCTAGACCTCAGTTTCTTCATCTGTAGAGCGGGAATAATGTCTCCTTCCTCTATCCCATACTCTTATGAGGATCAGTTGATTTCTGGTGACACGTGGTGGGTTGAACAAACATATTTACTACCGGTCCCTAAAAACCCCCACTAAAATGCTTGTCAGCTGGGGCAAAGAGCGTTAACCAGCAGGACAAAAGGATCAGCAGATGGCAGTGATGAAATTTTGGAAACTGAAATGCCCATGGACAAGTGGCAATGTATTTAGAAACCAAAGAATGACGGTTGCTAAGCCAGCAGTGAGGGGAAGACCAGAAGCTGGCTAATACTTGAATAGTGCTTTAAAATACACAAAAGTTTTCTTCTCTCTCCCTCTCTCTCTCATTCTCTCTCTCTTTTTTCTCAGATCTCTTTTTCTCTTTAAAGGAATAAATCTTCAAGTAGAAAAGATACTGATACATTGTATGAATAAACCAGTTTATCCCTTCCTTTACCGGTGGACAATTATTTCCAGTAAAAATCTTAAATAAGAAATGGGCAGATAAAATCAGAGTACACAAACTCACATGGGGATAGGACGGGTAACACCAAATGGTTGTTACCTCTGGAAGAGAGGAATGGAGGATGGCGTTTCAGCTCTATTTTATCCCGTCCCCCAACATGCATACATTTATTTATTTATTTATTTCCAGCTTTATTGAGATATAATTGACATATAACATTGTGTAAGTGTAAGGTGTACAGTGTGGTGATTTGATACGTAGAGAAATGATTACCACAGTAAGGTTAGTTGACACATCCATCACTCACATAGTTAGCATTTTTGTGTGTGTGTGGTGAGAACATTTAAAATTTACTGTCTTAGCAACTTTCAGGTACTATTAACTATAGTCATCTTGCTGTACCTTAGATCTCCAGAACTTACTTATTCAATTTATAACTGAAACTTTGTATGCTTTGACCACCTTCACCCACTCTCCCTGCCCACCCCCTCTACCTTTTCACCTTCTCCCACCTCTGGCAACCACCAATCTACTCTCTGTTTTTTATTATGTTTGGCTTTTTTTGTATTTCACATATAAGTGATATAATATGGTATTTGCTTTTCTCTGTCTGACTTATTTCACTTAGTATAATGCCCTTAAGTTTCACCCATGTCATCACAAATGGCAGGATTTCCTTTTTCATGGTTGAATAATATTCCATTTTAATGTATATGTGTGTATATATCTATATCTATCTATATCTACCACATATTCTTTATTCATCCATCAATGGACACTTAGTTGTTTCCACATCTTGGCTGTTGTTAATAGTGCTGCAATGAACATGGGAGTACAGATATCTCTTTGAGATCCTGTTTTCATTTCCTTCAGATAAAGATAACTGCCCAGAAGTGGGATAGCTGGATCACATAGTAGTTCTATTTTTAATTATTTGAGTAACCTCCAGACTGTTCTCTGTAGTGGCTGTACCAATTAACATTCCCACCAACAGTGCACAAAGGTTCCCTTTTCTCCACATCCTGGCCAATCCCTGTTATTTCTTGTCTTTTTGATAATAGCCATTCTCGCAGGTGTGAGGTGATACTTCCTTGTGCTTTTGATTTGCATCTCCCTGATTTGTGATGTTGAGCACCTTTTCATGTATCTGTTGGCTATTTATTTGTACATCTTCTTTGGAAAGATGTCTATTCATGTTCTTTGTCCATTTTTTAATCATATTATTTGGTTTTTTGCTATTGAGTTGTATGACTTCCTTATATACTTTGAATATTAACCTCTTATCAAATATATGGTTTGTAAAAGTTTTGTCCTATTTTATTTCTTTTTAAAAAAGATTTGAAAATTCACATAATAATAATAATTATAGCATTACATGTTAATTATTTTGAGAAAGGGAAAAGAAAATCTTCCAGTCAGTATTCAAGGACACCTGAATGAGTATACTATAAAGGCAGCATGCTCAGAGCACTGGCTTCCCCACCAGCTCTAGTTGAGAATCTTCATGAAGATGTGAGGCCAGGACCATGGTCATGACCCCATCTCTCCTCCCCTACACATCGTGAGATCGGGCTGGGCCATCCTCTAGGCCTTCATGTCCTGTGAGGCCCCGTGTTGATGCTCCCTTGGGACATAATTGTGAGATGTAATTTAGAATCAGAACTGTCGAGAATTGAGGGCATAGGGAGCAAAAAATTGGGGGAAATACTGTTCTAGATTATGGCCAGCCTCCAAAGTAGGGCGGAGCAAGAGAGTGCCTGTTCTGTGTGCTTTATAATATCAGGTCCCCCCGTTAGTGCTTCAGTCACTGTTGATTGACAGATCTGTGTGGCACTGTTTTCGGCAGCAATAGCCTCTTTCCTGGACACCTTCATTTTACTGTGATAGTTGACTTGTGATACGGGCATATTATTTTATGCAGGTACATTACCTTTGGTTAAGAGCTAGTAAATCTGCTTCATTAATTACAAACTATTTTTAACCTTACTGTTAGATTGAGAGACAGACAACAACCATGAGACAACGCAGCATCCCCTAAACCGCCTGGTGTAAACTAGTACAAACGCTTCATGAAGCGTTATTTTGTAGATTTCCTTTAGTTCTGAAGGAGCCTGGTCATACAGGCGCCCATGCAACATTTGGTCTTTGAATATAAAAATACTTTCCCAGGCAATGTTTTCAAATTATGAAAAATAATATAATAACAATCTGTAAAGCTTACTAAATAGAAGAAAACAGGAAAAAAAATCATCCTTAATCTCAACTACCTTAATGTAACCATTAGCCTTTTACTCTTGCCTTCCAGTTATTTTGCAAATGAGTATTTCGTATGACTCTAATAACAGTATTGATGGTAACTGGGTATACTTTTTATTTAACACTACATCCTAATTGTTGCTACAGAGTGATACAAGCCTCATTCTTAAAATAAACTTTTAATTTTGAAATTAATTTAGATTTCAAAATAATAGAATTTGCAAAATTCTAGATTTGCAAAAATAATAGAATTCCTGTCTTTTACCCAGTTTCTCCTCATGTTAACATATTATATAACTGTGGTACATTTGTCAAATCTAGAAGATTAACTAGTGCTGGTACTAACTAGTAATAGTACAATATTATCAAATAAACTACTGACTATTTGGATTTTGCTCATTTTCCCACTATGTCCTTTCCCTGTTCCAGATCCTAAGAAACCGTAACGTGTTTAGTCACATCTCATTTTTGATGTTTGTATAACAGTCCATCTTGGTAATGTACTATTATTAACTTGACTTTTGCCCTGTTTCTAAATATTTAGATTGCTTATGGTCTTTCCATATCACAAGTGATCCTCTGAAGAACATCTTCATGCGAGCAGCCTTCTCTTCTTTTAAGATTCTTTCCTCACGACAGACTGTAATCCCACCTCAGGGAGTCCAAGGGAAGGCACATACTTGTGGCTCCGGATATTACTGCATTTTGCCAAGTTGTCTTCCAAAATGCCTGCGCTCATTTACTCTGCCATAAGTAATTTTTTGAGACTAGCACATTTATGTACTCTTGTCAGCATTAGTTACTATCACTTAAACATTTTTGGCTAATTTAATAGATGAAAATGACATCTCAATTTTAAGAAGTTGTATTTATTTGATAACTAGCAAATTTGAATATTTTGCCATGTGTGTTTATCAGCTATATTTTCTCTTATGGGAGTTGTCCCTTCATATTTTATTTGTGTATATTTTATAAACATATTCAGGGCCTGAACGTTTTTTCTCAGTATGTATGAGTTTTATAATAAAGGATCCCTTGGCCTGCATTTTGCTGCGATTATTTACCTTTTGATCTGTTGTTTTTCTTTTTTCTTTTGTAATCTTTGAAGAGCATAATGAAGTTTTATGACGTGGATCCATCACTTTTGATTTATTTTCTTTAGCACTTTTTTTTTTTTGCGGTACGCGGGCCTCTCACTGCCGCGGCCTCTCCCGTTGCGGAGCACAGGCCCCGGACGCGCAGGCTCAGCGGCCATGGCTCACGGGCCCAGCTGCTCCGCGGCATGTGGGATCCTCCCGGACCAGGGCACGAACCTGCGTCCCCTGCATCGGCAGGCGGACTCTCAACCACTGCGCCACCAGGGAAGCCCTCTTTAGCACTTTTAAGCTTAGAAAGGTTTATCTTCCAAAAAAAAGTATCCGATTTTAAAATTCAATTCTTTTAGATAATTTGATTTCCCATCTTTAACCATCTGATTCATCTGAGATAGTTTTGGTGTTTGGCCCAAATGTCTGACCTGGCTACCTCTCACTCACCAGCTGCCGACGACCACACCTCCTACACCAGCAGCAGTCACAGCTGCCTTTGTGATCCTAGATGAGTGGATGACACGCACCCCTCCCCTGCGCTGCCCAAGGCAGAATCCTTGGAGCTTTCACGACTCTCATTCATCACCCCACCCACATCTACTCAACCGTGGCGCTCTGTTATGTGGTGCTCCCCCGAGTCTTTGAGGAAGAGTGTATACTGCTCCCTCTGCTTGAGACACTTCTCCATCCCCACTTTGTCGCATTCTTATTAGTCCGCCAGGTGGAGTCAGGTGTGTCCTTGCTGTGTGCCACCAAAGTGCTCCATCCTTCCCTTTATGTTCCTCACACCCAATTGTAATGTCCTGCTAACTTGTTGGTGGTCCCCTGTGTCTCTTCATTATTAAGGTAGCCTCACCGACTAAGCCAGTGCCTGATACATATAGGAGCTCGATAAATATGTTAGGTGTGTGAACGATTGAATAAATGAAAGAATATGCCGATAAAAATAGAAGTCATATCTAGCTGTGTTCCCGCAGGGCTTGATTAGAATACTTTCTTAGAGAATATGAACATAAAGGGGATAGTGTATTAGAATTCAGGCTTTTCATGGTACCAGCATGTCGTGGATACTGTGGATTGGCTTGTTCAACATCATCTTACCCTCCTTTTAGGTGTCATTACTGTAATGCAAAGGCTGGAGAAATAAAAACATTTCCCAGACTGCCTTGCAGTCAGTATTCTGGAGGTAAATTAGGTCCCACCAATTAGATGCACTCTTAGGACTTACAGAAGGCAGGAATGGGAGGAAGGCCACTTTCCGGCTGCTGTCTCTCCTGCCAAGCAAGGCCATCCAAACATGACAACTCATCATTCCAAGGTTCACCACCACTTTCGTGTGTGTCTGGAGGCAATTGTAATGGTAAGAATGGCAGGATCAAGTGTGAAGGCTGGGGTTTCTTGGTTTTGAATCACTGCAATAGCGAATTAGCTAGTTATCATCTATCTACCTATTATCTCTCTCTCTTTCTCACCTATTTATTTACATATTTATAAAATAGAGCTAATGGAGACTCCTGAATTCCAGTCCCCTAGTCTTTCCACCAATTTTGTAACCATGTTTCTGCTTAAAATACCTAGAGAGTTTTCTGTACTGAACAGATCCACAAGGGATACAAGGACTGGTTTCCCACTAACTGACCCAAGTAGCCCAACTTGATAAGTTGTAATTTTTCCCAAAATGAAGAGAGTAGTGTTACTCCTAGGACCTAGGATGAGTTTGTGCTTATTGGTTATTCTGTGGTCTGTGAGGGTTCTGTAAATCATTTCCACTATCTTTTCCCCCATTCCCAGCTTCCTTTGAGATTTTGATAGCATAGACCCCCACTCAGCAATAAAACTGCCCAGTAATAAATAATTATACAGCTGGACCCAAATGTAAAACTACACAGGAAAAAGTATAGGTAAATGACTCAGATCTTTGAACATATTAAGAGCCCTTTTAAATCAGTGGGGAAAAAAAAAATAACCCAATTGAAAAATGTACAAAACACATGAAGGGAGGAAGAAAAATAGCCAAAGAAGATATTAAAATATTCCTCTTTCTTTCTTATCAAAGTAGCAACGATTTTAAAGTAATACTCAGATCTGGGGAAGATGTTTTCCTTATACTGGGCATTCTCATACACCTCCATAAGCTTCTAAATTGGTTAATTTTCTAGATGTAAGTTTGGTTATATTTATAAAAATCTTTAAAACATTCATTCTCTGGATCAACAGTTTTCAGCCGGAGTCAGTTTTGCCTGCCATGGGGCATTTGACAATGTCTGGAGATGTTGTTGGTTTCCACAACTACAGTTGGTGGGTGCTACTAGCATCTAGTGGGCAGAGACCAGGGATGCGACTCAACATCATCCTACAATGCACAGGACAGCCTGCACGAAAAAATATATAGCCCGAAATGTCAGTAGAGTGGAGGTTGAGAAATTCTGTCTTAGACACAAAAATTCTGCGTTGAGAATTTACCCAAATGAAAAAATTGAATGTACTTCAAGATTCATTTATTAAATCCTTTTTGGAGAGCAAAAAGTCAGTAGCTATTAAAAATTAAGATGCATATACTCATAATTTTTAATAGATATCCATCCTAGAAATGCTCGGACTTTTGTGCATGAAAAGGCACACACACAGATGTTCTTCTCAGCCTTATTTTTAACAGTGAAATTTTGGAAACAACCTAAATGTCAATGACTGGAGTAACAGTTAATGTCTGTGCATGCTCTGCATAGCAGAGTATTTGGCCATCCCACTGCCCACTACTCTTTTCCTATGATCCTGTCCTCCTTTGGGAAACTCCTGTACAGTGGATAGGCTTGGTGGAAGAACTGTTTCCGGGACTCCGTTCATCCTGTCCGTTTCCAGTTTGGAAACCAGAAAAAACTGATCTTTCCTCTCTGATCCTTTGGTCACATGACATGTTTGTCACATGACATAAGTTTGGCCAGTCAGATGGGACTTTAAATCTTGAACCAAGGCAGAGCCAGAGAACAGTTGAAGATCAAATCCCTGAGTCACAGCACTGGTGGCAGTGGTAGGTGTCTATGGCCGTTATTGCCGATTGATGACACTGAACCTCTGTTACTTGGTCCACCAGAAAGGCCTTCGATTTTGTTATTGAAAATATTGGTGGTGGAAGGCCCCAGCAGTAGCCCAGTAAATAGACACATTAGATCCCTGTGAATTGCAAACAGAGTATCCCAACTGATATGCTGGAGAATTATACACAGTCACTAAAAAGAAAGATCATCAGGACATATTAATAAGTGGAAAATCAAACTGAAGAACACTCGTTCACTGAAGGAACGTTTATTGAGCTCTTCCATTTATTAGTCTCTGTGATCTGAACAGGACATACCTAGTTGCGGCCCTCATGGAGCATTATTTAAAATAGCAAAATGTCAGAAATAAATTGTGTCTAACAATAGTGGAATGAGATACACTATAAATTATGGCCCAGGCATTATATGGAAGAGCTAACAGCCATTAAAAATAAGAATAATTATTTTGATTAGTAAATACATACTATCAGTTTATATATATATTAATATTTATATATATACACTATACTAAGTCAAATAAGAATATTTATGAATATATATTGAATATATATAATATGAATATTATATGTAGTGAACACAATAAACAATTAAAATTATATATACATTATATAAACATATGTTTGTGTGTGTGTATATATATATATATATATATATTTCAAAAAATTCCATGTAACCAAAAGGGAGGTATACTATATAAAAATGTTGGCAGGACTCATTTTTGAGTGATGGAATTTTTTGTTTTTGTTTTCTAAATTTTGAAATCTGCGTATGTTGTTTTTATAAACATAAAGTTTGTTGTTTATAACCATAAAATTATTTAAGGTAAGAATACAGTAAAACATTTGAAATTTCCTAACCCCATTTTATACTAAACCGCATTTTTGAAATATTCAGCAATAAGAATATACGAGCTATATAAACAGAATCTATATAACATATCTATAAAACATATATGTTACTGAGTAAACCAAAAAAAATTCACTATCTTGCTTTAATACATTCCAAGCACCTTGGTCTATGCTGCCCTGAATCTCCCTTTGCTGGTCCTTGAGGTATTAGCAGTTACAGAAGGGACTGTGGGCGATAGCTGGGCTGATTTCCCTCCCATTGCAGGTTTGGGAGGGGTCAGTAGAGGTCTGGTGAGGTCAGCTGCCACAGGTGTGGCCTCCTGGAGAGATGTCTGCATTTCTGGCCTGTGAAATCATCTTTAAGTATGCTCTCCATCTGTCAGCACACACTCTTATATCTCGTGTCAAGTGTACTCAAGGTGGGATGTGTAACACCATCTCTTTTGTTTTGGGGCAGGCAAGGTGGGGCCGCCTCTTGATATCATGCTGGAGGCGCTGAACTGTACAGCTTTCAGCATCCGGTGGAAGATGCCAAGGCACCCTGGGAGCCCCATCGTGGGGTATACTGTGAGTACCTGGGCACGGGGATTTCTGTAGTGGGTGTGCTGGGGTAACTGTTCCTCCTCCCCATCTCCTGTATACGGCCTCCTGATACCAGCCTTCCCGTGTGGGGCTTCATTCTCCCTCCGTGAAACCAGAGATGTTTCCCTTTAAGGGCATTTGTAAGTGCCCTGAAAGTCAGTTGGCTCTACGGAGTCCTTGCCCTGTTCTGGGATGGGAAAATATAAACTCAGTAGAAGACATGCTTCCTGATCTCTGCCCACAGTTAAATTTGGAGACTAAAGCAGAAACATGGGAAATAATAGAGAGTCACTGTCCTATTTTGTCAATAGGACAAAATAATGTAAAAACTGAATGAAAGTGACCGGGTGGACAGGCAAAGTGGAGAAGGGAACAGAATGCATTCCTACCTCCGAGAGTTTACAAACTGACCCTTTTTCAGTTTACCAAAATGTTTTCTTTGAACAGTGTTTTTAAAAATGAGTCAACTTTTAGAAGTTAGGATTGGGATTGATGTATATCCACTAATATGTATAAAATGGATAACTAATAAGAACCTGCTGTATACAAAAATAAATAAAACAAAATTCAAAAATTCCAAAAAAAAAAAAAAAAGAAGTTAGGAGATTTCAGATAATTACTTGAAAGGCTGAAATCTCTGGGCCTATTCAGAGAGCTGGCCACCCCAGGCTCACCTTCCTATGGGGCGCCAAGCCTGCTGGAGCTGAGCTGCCCACCGGGATGTAAACCCCCCATGAGACCCCAGACCCACCATTCCCTCCTGTCTCCCCTTCACCAAGGGAGAGAAGCCATGTATCATGACCCTTGTCCTGTTGTCATCTTAAAGTAGAGAAATGGATTTCTAGACTCAGAATCAAAAGTGGGAAAATGAAAGATTACCTGAGAGAATCATGGTTTCGGGGAAAATACTAGGCGCCGGGTCCAGCCCTCTCCATTCCACTTTACTCCGTGTCTTCCTCTGGGTCTCTGCAGGCTTAGGAATTTGCAACCCTGGCCAGGTATATCTGATGTTTGCTGACAAGGAACTAGTGTGAGAGGTGAGGCAGCGCGCCTCAGGACCCGCTGTGGTTGTGAGTACGGTTCGAACCACAGGCCCTTGGTCTGGTGGAGAAGTGCTGGCCCCGCTCTCACCCGGATGTCTGCATCTTTTCCAGGTCTTTTACTCTGAGGTCGGCGTAGATAAATCCCTGCAGGAGCGGTCCCACGGTGTGCCACTCGGCCTGGATACCCCGACCACGGTGAGTAGCTCCATCCTGGAAGCCTCCTAAAAGCACATCCCTGGTTGGCATTTCATTGATATTTGGAAGGATTTCTAATTTGGTGTGTATATGTGCTGATGAAGTTATAATAATAATAATAATAGCAACAATAATGAAAACTAATGTTTGTATAGTCCTTTGGAATTTAGAACGTCTTTCGTGGCCATAAACCCATCACATGCATGTGTATCTCCAGAAAGGCAGTCATATGAGGAAAGCTTCCAGAAAGGCAGCTTCCATGCTGGACTCAGCCCACCCCATTTATCCTGCGAGAAAACAGCTATCTTACAGCTGTTTTCTCCCCTTCTTTTCTCCATAAAATTCAATTCTGATTTTTTTTGAAATCCTAATAAAGCTTTATAAATAAATATGACACATTTGTATCTTCTCAACTCCCTGGAGACACAATGCAGAAGGTGTAATTGGAAATGTATATTCAAACGGTGCAAGCTGTTTATTTTCCTTCCCCAGCCGGCATCCTGTCCTTCCACTAACCAGTTGCTGGCTCTTCATCTATTTCTTTTCTGTTTCCTGTCAAGGTCTCTTGGGGTGAATTTCTCTGCCTTAGGCATATTCTGTTTTCTTTTCTTTCTTTCACTAGCTGCCTCCTTCCCCGTTCTACTACAATTATTCTACAGGCTAGAGCCTTTCTAATTGCTCTACAAGGAGTTAGCATCAGTGCCCAGAATACCATAGCTACAATGGTGGTGGAGGAAGAGGTGGTGTTTGTAACTCCTATTTAGTAAATGCCTGCGGGGCGCAGCATCTAGAAGCTTATTTGTCATCCGTGATGAGTAGCTGTCACTTCCTGAGAGTCTGTTACCTGCCAGGCACTCTCCCTCATGCTTTTACATTTGTTCTTCCATTTCATCTTCACGACTATACTGTGACCTCATTTTCCTGCCAAGGATGCTGAGACTCAGAGAGGTGAAGTAACGTTCTTCAAACCGTACGTTAGCAAGTAACGGTTGACTGTAAGCCTAGGGCAGACTGAATTCTGGGTCCCGCTCTGGCTATTTTTACCAAAGCTCTCATGACTCAAAGAAGAGATGCACGTGTTGGGCTTATTTGTATTTTGCATGGTGCTTTTATTCTCAGACTTCTGCTTGAGTACCCCTCATTTGCCTCAGGAGCGCTCAGCCCCAGCCTCCGTGGTTTAGTCTATCCTGAGGCGGGGAGATCGGGTTGGCTGCACCTAGGCCACCACTGGTTGAGGTACCATCTCCCCTTGATGGCACTGGAACTTTCAACGAGCCCCTGGACCCCACCGTGGGGCTGACGTCATCCCTAGCGGCGTTCCCGGCTGCCCAGCCTCCTGTCCTGCAGTGAGTGTGGCTCACGCACAGCCTGTGCAGAGAGGGCACGGTGCTGGTGACAGGGGTCCTGGACCGCGCACGGTGCCTCTGAAATCAAGATCCTGCCCCGTTACATGAATCCGGGCCCGACACTCTGGCATTTCTGGGAAGGCCACTGCAGTGCAAACAGAAAGCAGAGTCCAGGAAGGGAGACAGGCACCCTGGGCTTCCAGCCCTCCTTCCTCCACTTGCAGGTTGGGTAACTTTGGCCAAAGCTACTTAAACTGTCTAAACCTCAACTTTCTCCCATGAAGGGGGTGTAATAATTATACTGTTGTGAGTGGCAAATAAAATTGTGCATGTAAAAGCCTTTAGTAAAAAGTAAGAAGCCATGTAGATGTTAGTTGTTATTCCTGATGACCGTTGCCTTTATGTTCAACATATTCTCTCCATTAACTACACCGAGGTGTTAGAATATGCTAGCAAATTACAGCATTTGATTACCTTGCCGATTTCAACAAACTTGCACGGTTGCTACTCTCCACCCAGCACGAGATAACACACTGTCGCTGTTCTTGGGCAGCTTTTGGTCTCATTGAGAAAACCACATTTACATTGATAAAACAATTAGAGAGCAACATGAGACCGGATGTCATTTACATGCAACTTACTAGACAGACTGAGGTTTTGAAGACGGAGAGCTTAGTATAGGAACAAGTGGTCAAGAGGTAAAAGTGGGGGCTGAGAATTGAAGCAGGGGCAGTTTCTGGAAAGGCAGAGGAGAGAGAGGGTCATTCAAGTCGAAAGGAATGGTTTGAAGCGAGGGAATGAACACATATGTGTGTGTACATGCTCGTGGGCTTGTGTGTTTGGGCAGAGGGGCAGGGGAGGTGCAGAATACAGAGCATGGAGAGAGGAAATGATGACTAGACATAAAGGCAGCAAGTCAGGAAGGGGGAGGGGAGCGGTCTGGTACAGCAGAGGGGGCTCTGGATTTAGATGACTCGCATTCAGATTCCTGTATGACGACAAACCAGCTGGGTAACCTTACTGGGTCTCAGTTTCCTCATCGACAAAACAGGAACTGGAAAAGGAGCTATAGCACGTATAGCGTATCTGTGGTTCCCAGCTTCAGGGCTCTGCAGCAAACTCACAGGGGCCTTGTGGAATATTTGAACTTTGCACGGGAAACAGAAACATCTGTGTAAATTACTACTACCAAATCTTTTGGGTATAACTATTGAATAACTGGAACCGTTAGGGATTTTTTCTAGATTAGAGGTGCTGTAAAATAATACTGCGATACTAATGGTGCCATGAACAGAGAAAGTTTGGGAACCTCTGTACTCCATCACATCATCCTGTAGCATCCTACAGACCTCAATCTGTCTAGTAAGTTGCATGTAAATGACATCTGGTCTCATGTTGCTCTCTAATTGTTTTATCAGTGTAAATGTGGTTTTCCCAATAAGACCAAAAGCTGCCCAAGAACAGCAGCTTTTAATGTTGTGGGCATTAAACAAGGTCATGGTCGTAGAACCCTCAGCACCACATGCGGCACAGAATAAGAACTGAGTGAGTGTTCAAGAGAAATCACATTGCCAAGGTGTGTGTTTGCTGCCCTTGGCTGTACGTGGTGGAAGGGCAGCTACTCTGCGAGTTCATTTTAGTTCCTGCAACCTTTCCTTTCCTTTTCATATTGTTTTGTTTTTTCTCCTCTCCAGGGACGATTGGATCATCAGATGATTTTTGTAAGTATGCTTTCGAAAAGTTAAACCCTTGCCCCAACCCTGGATTCAGGGGGTCTCTTTTCATCAAAATGTTGATTTTTCTGCATCTCCCTCGCTGATTAAGGCCCACGGAGAGTGCTTGGTTCTAGTGGAAGCAGCAGTCGCGGAGCATACCGGGTGAATTTTTAATCATTTAGAAAGAAACTTCTTATCTCACATGGTAGAGTAAGGTTAAGAGCAACGTTTTGTTTGTTTGTTTTACTTTCGAAAGGAATTTTGTTTTTGTGTGAAATCCAGATTTCTTTTTTCTCATCATACATTTTCTTTCTTGCTAGGTGTTTTTCTTTTTTTCTTTAAACATCTTTATTGGGGTATAATTGCTTTACAATGGTGTGTTAGTTTCTGCTTTATAACCAAGTGAATCAGTTATACATATTCAAAAAGAGTCATGTACCAAAATGTACCAAATTGCAGCTCTATTTACAATAGCCCGGAGATGGAAACAGCCTAAGTGCCCATCATCGGATGAATGGATAAAGAAGATGTGGCACATATATACAATGGAATATTACTCAGCCATAAAAAGAAATGAAATTGAGCTATTTGTAAAGAGCAACGTTTTTAAAGGTTGAAGTAATTTAAGTTCTGTTCCAGGACGAGGTGAAAAAGGTTGAAAAGGAGAGAAAATATTTCAACTAGCGAGCCCCAGTGTGAGGGGAGCTCCTTCACCCGCTTTTCCTTCTTCTTTTCTCACTGCCTCTAACAATCCTAGACCTTCTCAATGAGACAAAACCGGTCACCTAAACGTGGTTGATTGACTTTCTGGAAGAATGCCGAACGGAGGATTGGTTCTATTCAGCTGAAGAAATGACCAAAATAACCTGGTGGATTATGTGGAATCCTGATGCACTCTTTGATAGTCTGCCTATATAAAGGCTTCTGATTTGATTAGCATTTGACACTTAACCTTTTCTTAGAAGAACAACCAGCAGGTTTCATCCCGGAAAAATAAACAGTAAAACAAATCAGGACAATTTGGTGATGTTTTTAGAGTTAGAAATAGATGCTTAAACTGGTGGTCTTCAACACTTTTTGATCATGCATACCGTCAGTTAAAAAATATTTGAACATATACCAATATACGTATATGTATGTATTTGTAAATTATACATCTGCTACTCTCTCTATATATTGTGTACATTATAAAATCCCACCGCATTTTAAAGGAGGAGATAAAATAGAAGTAGAAAGTTCTTATGTTTTCTTCCAACATCTCAGGAGCTTGTCTTGCTCTCTCAGGGGGATGCACCACCGCCCTGCTATGGAGTCCACTGGTCTGGCTGACCCACAATAGTGATTCTATTTGGGTCTTATCCAGGGTTAAGGGATAAAGCAGACAGGAATCATGAGACTTGCATCTAGTCCCAGCTCTGTCACTAGAGCAAGGGTAACTGTGGGCAAGGTCACTGAACCCCCTTGAACCTCTCTTTGACTATAAAATGAAGAGGCCAATTAGTAATGGTTGCCAACTGGGGGATTCTTTGTTCCCTGTGGGCATATGGAAGTAGGTGTGGGCATTCTAGTGAACAAGCTTCAGGGATTCTGACTCTCCTGCAATATGCAGGGTAGAGCCATACGAGGAAGATTTGTCCAGCCCCAATGCTGCCCCTCTTGCAAAACCCTGGAAAATACTCTATGTTTCTGTGACCACTCAGGGAATGGAAATCCCTCCACTCTGGCCTGCACAGCCTTCCTCTGGACCTTTGGAAGAAGGCTGTTTGGAAGATAACCCTTTTCTATTTCCCTGTGCCTTCCATCTAATGATGCTAAATATCCCCAACTTCTACTAAGGCAGCCGAGACACAGACTGAACTTATAGAGTCAACTGTGAAGTTGAACCCAAGGTTACTAGCTGCCAGTGAAGGTTATTTTAGAAGAATTGTAGAATTTCCATGTTGAAACTTTGGCCCAGAGAAGTTAAGTGGCATCCCCAAAACCACACAGCTCTTTGGCTCTAGAGTCTGGGTCTCCTGGCTCCTAGTCCAGTGCTGTCCCAGTTCATGCCTCCCCTTAGCTGCGCTCACTGGATGCCCTCCCGGTGTAGGGGCTACTTGTCCAGACTAGTGAACAAGACAACATACAGCTTCATTTCTGGAAACAAACCACCTGGGTTTCCAGCAGTAGGAGAAAAGTACAGCACGGAAGCAGGTAAAGGTGAGGTTTGATTCAAGGTCAGAGATTTAAGTTCAGAGCCATTCAGCACGGTTTCATCATGGCAAAGTGAACAGGGATTCAGTTAAGAATAGTCCATTCTTTTCAGGGGCTCCTCTTACATAGCTGTCCAGGTTGTTTTTGAACATTGGGTCTAGCATGAATTAGAATGAAAGTTTAGCAGTCCCCAAACCCCAAATAACAGTGATCCTAACAAGATGTGCATTCTTGTTCTGTCATGTAATGGTCTGGATATAACCAGTTGAGGGCTCTTCTGGTGGCTTCCTTGTGCCAGGATTCTTCCATCTTATTGCTTTGCCAACCCCTCTGGCCTGCCTCTCCATCACCCAAAATAGCTTACTGCCTCATCCACATTCCAGCCAAAAGATGAGGAAAAGGGGAAAGGGAACATATCATTTACTATCGAAGGGATAATTCAGAAATTGCCCTCAGCGTTTTTGCTCACATCCTATTGGACAGAATTTAGTCACATGGTCACATCTAGATGCAAGGGAGGCTGGGAATGTAGTCTTTGAGTGGCCATGGTCCAACTGAAATGTACAGGGGTTCTATTACAAGAAAGGAGAGAATGGATACTAGGGGCAGAGAGTCATTCCTATCACAGACTGTGAATGGAGGGAGTAGATCTGGTGCAGTAGACACGGAAAAGGCAGTTGGACATCTGAAAAACAAGGTGCTAGCCTGAGGATTAGATGTACTCCGTCTTGAGTCAGGCAATTGGAAGCATATTAAGTCATGCATTTTATCAGTGAAACCAGACCCATTCTTGCCCCGCCTGGAGTGTAGTTATATAAACTCTCTGGGTCCAGTTTCATCATCTATAAAATGAGGAGGATAAGACTGACATCTCAGAGCTGTTGTGAGAATTAAAGTGGCACTGGTACACAAGGATTTTATAAATTCCAAAATGGAGTATAAGTTATGATTATCTTATGATTATATGATCATAAGATAAAAGTTGGTTGCTTCTGGTAGTCTGTGAGGGAGGCAAGTGTCCTGGGGAGTAGCTCACTTGGTTGTAAAGTTGTTGGAACTTTCTTCCTGGGCTCAGTGAACTAACCAACTCGCCTTGCTTTTATTTTCTACAAATATAAATTTTCTGATCACGTGACAGCCACTGGTGGTGTTAAAAGACAAAGGAGGCAACCTTTGGAAGGGGTTTTGTATTTCAGAAAGGGACACAAAGTAGGGTTATTTTGCAGCAATGCACCCAACTTTGCTCCCTGCCCCCCCCCAAAAGTATGGAAGGGGCCAGAGGAGACTGTGGAATTCACTCTGGCTTCTACCCCAAGAAAGCAATTTCTCTGACTTTGTTTCTCACCATCTTGTGCAGAAATAGGTCCAAGAGAGAGAAATATTTTGACTCATTTTCAAACTTCCACAAGGGAAAAAAAAACACTTTTTCTACTTTGAAAAGGGTATTTTTAACATCTTATCTAGTTTGATGAAGGCTGAAGTAGTGGCCATAAGACATTTAAGGACAGAAATAGAAAGACTTGTGGAATTGTGCAGCATTTTACTAAAAAATTCAAGGGTTATCACAAGTCACACTATTCTGAGAGATTCCATTTGGAAGGAGAGATATTGGAGGAAGAAGTGACAGTTAAATCATTGAATCCAACCCCTCTTTTTATGACCCCAACTACTCAGTCCCCTTGACCCTTGCTCTCTTATGCTAATCTAGCAGCCTGTCAGCTCAGGAAAAGACACCAGAAAAGACTGGAAATAGTTAGCTTCTGGGAGGGTGACCCTCCACCTCTCAGAATATACCTGGGCTAAAGGTAGCACTGATCTTCAAACAAAAAGATTAGTTGTTTTTTAATCCACATTAAGAACTTCTACAAGTGTAGTTTCCCTTGGTTTTCAGTGATCACTTTTAAATTGCAGATACATAAATTTCCATGTTTATAGATACAATAATTATCTGGTCTTCAGTGTTTATGATAAGAATTTTTTATTTAAATATTATTTAATATTTTTCATTCATGTATTATCCAATTAGAACTTGGTCCCTGGACTCAAACAAAGCAGGATTCAAATCCCCACTTTGCCGCTTAATAAATATAGAGCCTTGAGCAAATCATTCACTTTTCAGAGATTCAGTTTTCTCCTCTGGAAGTGAAAATAAGAGTGACACCTACCTCATAGGCCTGATGGAAGGCTCAGGCTACATATGTTCCTGGAACAGAGAAAACACTCAATAAGTGGTAACTGATGGTAGCTGTATTTGGTATTGGCGCATATCTAATATCTACAGTAATCTATGAAACCACACCACTACCCCTGTACTTCATACAGTGTAATGACGTCACAGGAGGAAGGGATTCTACAGCAAAGGCTGTGAGAGCACTGGGTTGGTTTGAAAGTGTGCTTCCACTTCCCTGGGAAAAACCTGGGAGTGGCAGTTGGGAGAGGAGGGAAACAGGAGTCTTGTATACACCTGGGGCCCCCAGCCTCCTAACCACCCAACTTGAAATGAAACCAGGAGACAGATGGTGGAACTAGGATGCACAGTTGCAGAGTATTAGAGCAGGGGTGAGGATGGGGGACAGGGAGCTGTGAAAGCGGGACCATATGTTCAGCAAAGACCCCTTGTGCAGTTATATGTAGGATGCAGTCAGGCGGAGAGAGAAGGAAGGGAAGATTGGAGACAGACACTCTCTTGGAGGCTGTAGAAATGGCCCAAGTAAGGATTCAAGGGAAGCAGAAGAAGGGAACAGGTCTGAAAGGCATGTGGAGGTGGCTGGAGGGAGGTGGGTAAGAGGCAGTCAGTCTTGTCTCTGGGGTTACTAACCGGGGTCTGGGGCAGAGATACAGATGCTGTTAATCAAGTTGGAGGGGTCAGTAGGAGAAGTTGGTTCTCGATGAGGTCATCTGTTTATATCCTACATCTTGGTTTGATTTTTTTCATTCACTCAGTAGTTCATTTATTCATTCATCAAAAAGCACTGTTTGAGCATTTGCTACATGTCGGATAATGCTAAGCTTTGGGATGCCAGAGGAATAAGAACTTGCTTCCTGCCCTCAAGCAGGTGGGGAGAAGATGACCAGTAAACAGACAATTACAGTATAAGGCGAGTGTTGCTATGATTGAGGTACACCAAGGACGCCAGGGAAGCATAGAGGAGGGACGCCTAACAGACTGGGGGCTAGGGGGTCAGAGAAATGAGGTAATGTCTTAGCTGAACTGAGTCATGAAGGATGAGCAGGGGTGAGCCAGGCAGGAGCAGGGAGAAGGACATTCCATGGAGAGGGAGCAGCCAGTTCAAAGGCCCAGAGGCAAGGAATTGAATGGCATAAATGTGAGCCCTGCCAAGTCCTTAAGTATGACTGGAATGTAGAATGTAAGGAAGGGAGGTGGCATGAGATGATGCTGGAAGGATAAACAGGGGGATGCAAAGATGCTATTGTAAGTGGAAGTGACATGATCAGATTTGGGTTCAGGAAAATAACTTAGCAGTGTGGAGTACGGATTGGATGTGCAGAAAGTATTGGTGGCCAAGAGAGTCAGAGCCATTGTCATCATTATGAGGACTTGGACTTAAATGGCTGTGAGGATAAAATGACATAAACAGATTCAAGTGATACGAAAGAGTATTGGTAACTGATTGAATGGTGGTTAGGGAGGAGGGGTGGTGAACATAGAGAGGGGAGTGTTGAGAATTTCTGGTTTAGGTAATGAGAGAGAGAACACAAAGGGTGAAGCACTTTTTCATTTTGTTTTTGGTAGTCAGAGTAGGGATGGTTAGTTGAGCTTTGGTTATGTTGAGCTTGAGTTGCATGGTAGTTCCTGGGTAGAGAAGTTCAAGAGGCAGTCACAAACCCATGTCTGGAGATCAAGAGGCAGGTTAGAGCTGGAGATGGTGGGAGATGTCATTCAAAGGTGCTAGAAGCTAAGGGAGTGGTAGATGAGCTTACCTAAGCAAGGCTACAGAGTGAGAGGAGATGGTGAGGGGTGAGCTTCTGGGAAAGACCAACACCTAAGGGGCCAGCAGAGAATGGGAAGTGGGTGGAGGATACTTGGAAGGAGCAACAAGAGAAGTAGAAGGAGACATGGAGGAGAAGTCACAGTTTCCAAGGAAACCAAGGGATTTCAGAAGCAAGGGTGGGCAACAGTATTGAAAGCTGCAAATAGTCAGGTAAAGATGGAGACATTCCCACTGGGTGGACTGCAGAGTTGTGGTGACTTTGGTAGGAACATCTCAGTTGTTCGCAGTGAGGAGAGGCCAGACGGGAGCAAGCTGAGGAGTGAATAGGAGGTGAGAAGGTAGAGACAACTTCTTTAAGAAGGTTGCATCTCTGGAGAGGAGACAGGGGCACATGCACGGTGGGGAATAATTGATTGTCTAAGATAAGAGAGACCTGAGCACAGTAAATACTTAGGGAAGCATCAGGTAGATAAAGGAGACGTTGGAGATACAGGAGAAAGAGAGGAGGGTAGACAGATGGAGTTCAGAGGCCAGGAGGTGAACCAAGCCCTAGACCAGTGGTTCACAAACCTGGCTGCCCATATTAGCATCACCTGGGGAACTTAAAACAAACTGACACCCAGGCTCTGCCCCCCAGAGGTTCTGATTTAAGTGGTCTGGAGTGGAATCTAGCACTGGTATTTTTTTTAGATCTTCGAGTGATTCTACCGTGTTTTCAGGGTTAAGAACTACTGTAGTAAGTATTCAATAACTATTTGTTGAATCTTTTTAAAAGTTTTGTCGATCAGTTGATTAGTTCTCCTTAGCAACAATGAATGTTTAATCATTTGCAGAGGATGTTGTGAAGAAATATAAGACAGGATACATGCTTTCAAGTGGCTTGCGATTCCATGGGAGAAATAGTAATACTTTTTAATATGTGTAAGTGCTACTTCAGTGGCACAACACTTGGTAGGGTAATATCAGTTCTGTGTGGTCAGCTGTCAAGGGGAAGATTTTGGCCTCGGAGAAGGTGGAACCTACGTAAGTGGAGAAAAAGAAGCGTTTCACATGCCTAAGACAATAATCATTACAATCCTGTTTCCTGAGGACATCCTTGGTGTCAGCTACTTTACATACATTATCCCAAATGTTGTAACCATGCAAGATAGTTATACATCATCCCCATTTTACAGAGGAAGAAACTAAGGCTCAGGGAATTTAATATCAAGGCCATAGCTAGCAATAAGTGGCAGAGTTAGAATTCAAGCCCAGGACTGATTGATTCCAAAGTCAGTATCCTTTCCACTACAGTGTACTGGGACCAGGGGCACCAGGCTCCCACTTACTATTTGGTACTGTAGTCTCAAGATGGGGCAAGTCATCTTCAGCTGGGACTTTTTGGTCTAGGCCGTTTGTGCAGGTGAAGTTCACACACACTTCCATCGTCAGTCCTAGTGGTTCTCCATGTGGGCGTTGATGAAATCACCAGCAGCCTCACTTGGGAACTTTTTAGGAATGCAAATTTTCAGACCCCTTCCCAGATTTACTGAATCTGAAACTTTGCGGGCCAGGCTTAGCAATTTGTTTTAAGAAGCCCTCCTGGTGATTCTGAGGCAGTTTAAAATTTGAGAACCAAAGTCTGAGTCCCTACTTTGTGGATATAAATCAAGAACCTCAATTTGCTGTCGTGGCTAGTCCCTGAGCATCTGTGATATGCAAGTGGAAAGAAAGAACTGGGGGATTCTAACCCTGGAAAAGATTGTTACCTGAATTCCAGCAGCCTAGTCCTCTCACTGAAGAACTCAGATGTTATGAGCGACATGTGATAGGGTGGATGAGTCCCAGTCCTATGACAGTGCATTGATTCCAATAAAGGATAATTCATTAGTCTTGGGAAATATGTCATGGTGTTTTCCTCTTTGCAAATTAAAAAACTTGGCCAATCCTAGAGAAAACAAAACAATCTCCCAAGCAAATTTCACAGGGGCCTCAAGATGCAACCCTCATGAGATTGTCTGGTTTGCCTCAAAAGAACTTCTGATCATTGACACATTTCCTGTTTGGTCATTGACAGGAGGAAGTGATCGGAGATTTGAAACCAGGCACTGAATACCGAGTAAGCGTGGCAGCTTACAGCCAGACTGGCAAAGGGCGGCTTAGCTCTCCTCGGCACATTACCACTTTGCTCCAAGGTAAAATGCGTTCAATTCATTAATAAGAAGAAAGTGATGGGTGCTATTCCTTCATTCCTTCATTCAGTATATCAGTGAGGACCTACTGTGTACCAGGCACTGTGCTATGCTAGGCTCTGGGAATTCAGTGGTGAACAAAAACAGGCACAGCCCCTGCCCTCTCAGAACTGAGTGGCGTGGGTCGGGACATTATCTAATTAACGTGTGGCCGCGGATAGTGAGAAGTACTTCCCATGGCGCTGTAAGATCTTCCGTTGTAAGATCCGATACAGGGGGTTCGATAAGGACTCCCTGAGGACATGACTGCTAAGTGGGAATTAAGTAAGTGGGAGTTAAGAAGGCGAGGAAGGGGAGTGCGAGAAGAGATCTTAGCGGCCAGCGGAACCCAACAAAGGCTCATTGAGGTGGTCTGCGCTGGACACTGGGGGACAAAAGTGGCTTGAAGACATCGTTGCTCATAGGAGCTCCTTGTGGAGGGAGAGGCACATGGTAGGCAGGTAGATCCAGTGCATCCGAGGTCTGCCCAGCTGGCTCTGGAAGCACTCAGAAGGAGCGCGTTCTCCACCCCAAGGCTCAGGGAGCCTTTCAGAAAGAACCATATCTTTGGCCCAGTGTTTGAAACCTGCATAGGGTTTTGCTAGGAAGAGAAGGCAGAAGAAATACTTCTGGCCGAAGCAATAAAGAAAGGCTGGGAAATGTGAAAGTCTAGATATGAAAATAGTAACAGCAGTTACCTTGGGGTGATAGGATCATTCTACATCTTTACCCATGAGGCTTTTTCCAACTGTCCTACCATTGATGTGTATTCTGATGATAGGGGGCAGGAAGGGATACACAAAAGAATTGAAAGTAAGTGACGGTAACGCTAAGCATTTAATTTTCCTTGTAGGTAAACATCAATTCCGACATGCTAACAGAGGTTCTAAAGGGTACACATCATTGTGTGTCCTGGGGTCCATAGTCTGGACACGATGTAGTTGGATTTCCAGCCTGGGGCGCTTGAGGAGAAGGGAAGACCAGCTCTCATTGACAAACCTTCCATGAATCCAGTTGTGATTTAGTGTGTGTGTGTGTGTGTGTTTGTTTGGTTTGGAGGGTGAGGCAGTTCTGAACAGAGGTGTTTAGGCTGTAGAAAGCACACATGTTTTTTTATACATGAAACCTCTCCAGCAGTGAAGACCACAGCCAACTCTAGTTGTTCGCTGTCCTGCCTAGATTCCTGCCTGCTTCCAGGAGCACCTCAGCAGCTGCACGTCACTGTGGTTTCTGATTCCGAGGTGGCCCTATCTTGGAAACCTGGAGAGAGTGAAGGAAGCTCCCCTATTCAGTACTATTCTGTGGAATTCATCAGGTAAGTTAGTGGGTCACATTCAGAAGCCAAACGTACTGACCTCAGTCATTCCAAACACGATAGAAGACTCCACTGCCTGTGAATTTAAGAGACGACAAAGAGGCCTATATTTATACCCTGACTTGGGCCAGCACCTGTCCCCAGCCCTCTTTGATGGTGGGTCATCTGGTTAACCTGTCTGTACCCACCTGACCTCTTCCCCACTTCCCCGCCACAGTCACACTGTCCTAGGCTCTGAAAACTCCAGAGGGACCCACTGCCAGCCTGCCTGCATTTCAAGCTCAAAACTTGCCTCCCTGGCTTAGAAACATTATGTCTGAAGTATATATTTGATGGTGACTTTTCTCGAGGGAGAGGAAAAAAAAACCTTTAAAAACACGTGCAATGCATTGTTGCCTTTGCATCCATATCGCCGTGGGCAGTTTCTTGTTTTGGTTTCAGTTTTTTTCTCTTGTCTACCTCTCCAGCTCTCGTAGTCAGCTTATCAGTGGTAGAAGAGTGATTAGAAGTTCTTCTAAGAACTGGAAAAACCTGGATTCTCAATGCTGCTATGTAATTTTAAGCAAGAACAAAACCAAAAAAAACACCCACCCAACCAATGAGCATAAGTTATTCCCCAGCTAGGGCTCTTCCTCTGAACTCTAGTTGCAGTTGACTTTTGAATCGAAGCACCTAGCTGATGAAACGACGTTGTTCTCTACATTAAAGGTGATTGGGTTTGTCTGAGGCCGGTTGCTTCATGGATTCATAAAGCCTTGCTCAGCACCTCATTCCTAGGCTCTCTGAAGCTAAAGGATTCTGCCATGATTTCATGAGGTCTGCTTCTGTTTCTTGACTTCCTAGCCTATTTTTTGGGAGTAGAAAACAGATATTTGTTTCTTCAGAGAAGTACTGCACGGAGTCTCTTTAATGCTTGAGTACAGAGCTCGTTTCAGGCAGGACTTATTGAATTGCAAGTGGCAGAATCTTGAAAGAAGATGAGACCGTAATGTATTGGCCCCTATGAGTGTCAAGTCCTGTGACAACTCTAAATTTGGGGAAGACTAGTTCTGTATCACATCCGCAGTCTGTCTCCATCCATCTCTGTGCTCTGCTCCCCCCTTTATTGGCTTTAGTTTCAGGCTTTTCCAGTATGGTGGCAAGATGGCCACCAGGCACTGAAGGCTTGCTGTCTACTAGCTCAGCTCCCCACTGGAAAGGAGTGGCTCTTTCTCAGGGGACACAGTAGAGTCTCAGTATTCATTCTAGCTGGCCAGGCTCTGGTCCCTCTTCATTCGCTGAGCCAATCACTGCGGCCAAGGAGAAGAGTGCACTGACTGGGCAGATACGCGTCATATTCTGAGCTCTGGAACTAAAGACTGGTGGGTCATTCAGGCCTGAAGTACACAGACTGAGAGTTCAAGAGGGTTGGTTCCTCAAAGCGAAGTTGTGCAACTAATGGAAAAGGGAGGAACAGGTGCTGGGAAAATTAAAAAATAAATAAATAAAAGATGCCCCCAGCCAAGCTCCAGACCAATGCCCTTCAGTGACGATAATCTACAATCCTTTGTTGAACAGATTTGGTAGGCAAAGCCTGGGATGTGTCTGGAGTAGAAAAGATTCTAAGCCTGGTTCCAAAAGTAGTTAAACTGCAACAGTGGAAAGTCCTAAAACTTCAGCTTTCTCATCTGTAAAACTTGGAGTGAAACTTAACATGTCTAATTTACTTGTCTAACATCAGCAAAGCAAAATGTAATACTTTAAAATTTTGAAAACTGGGCAACGTTTTTCATAGTAGTCCAGCAGTTCATCTGTGTGACCCTCAGCAAAGATGACGGTTATCATTTACTATTTTATTTTATTATTATTTTATTTATGTATTTATTTATTTTTCGGTACGCGGACCTCTCACTGTTGTGGCCTCTCCCATTGCGGAGCACAGGCTCCGGACACGCAGGCTCAGCGGCCATGGCTCACGGGCCCAGCTGCTCCACGGCATGTGGGATCTTCCCAGACCGGGGCACGAACCCGTGTCCCCTGCATCGGCAGGCGGACTCTCAACCACTGCACCACCAGGGAAGCCCTACTATTTTATTTTTTAACATCTTTATTGGAGTATAATTGCTTTATAGTAGTGTGTTAGTTTCTGTTTTATAACAAAGTGAATCATTAATTTTGTGGTAAAACATGTATTTCTTTCTTAAACTTCAGTCTGGCATATTGGCAAAAGGTGGAAATTGCAGTTTCTTAACCTGTGTGTACAACTGAAAGTAGAAAATGAGATGGATTTAGAGCCAGAACTGGAAGGGAGTGCTTGCTGCTTCCTCTACTGCCAGCAGGGGGCCCTGTGCAAGTCACTTCACCTCTGTAGTCTCAGTGCCTCACATAGTTTAGGGTCCCCAAAAGGAGAGCGTTTTACAAGGACTTGGGTGCAAGTAGTTTATTTTATTTGGAAGCAGGAATGAAAAGGTTGGGTGAGGGATGGAGGACATATGACTGTGTGTTACAGAAGTCACTTCTGCAGGCAATGGGGGCCTCTGTAGGGGCTTAATTCTATGGAGGTCTCTCTGGAGCACACAGAATTCCTCTCTAATTTGCCTATCAAAAAGGCAAGAGCAATTTCTCTAATGATTAATGATGTTGAGCATTCTTTCACGTGTTTGTTGGCAGTCTGTATATCTTCTTTGGAGAAATGTCTATTTAGGTCTTCTGCCCATTTTTGGATTGGGTTGTTTGTTTTTTTGTTATTGAGCTGCATGAGCTGCTTGTAAATTTTGGAGATTAATCCTTTGTCAGTTGCTTCATTTGCAAATATTTTCTCCCATTCTGAGTGTTATCTTTTGGTCTTGTTTGCAAATCAAAACTACAGTGAGATATCATCTCACACCAGTCAGAATGGCCATCATCAAAAAATCTAGAAACAATAAATGCTGGAGAGGGTGTGGAGAAAAGGGAACCCTCTTGCACTGCTGGTGGGAATGTGAATTGGTTCAGCCACTATGGAGAACAGTATGGAGGTTCCTTAAAAAACTACAAATAGAACTACCATATGACCCAGCAACCCCACTACTGGGCATATACCCTGAGAAAACCAAAATTCAAAAAGAGTCATGTACCAAAATGTTCACTGCAGCTCTATTTACAATAGCCCGGAGATGGAAACAACCTAAGTGCCCATCATCGGATGAATGGATAAAGAAGATGTGGTACATATATACAATGGAATATTACTCAGCCATAAAAAGAAACGAAATTGAGCTCTTTGTAATGAGGTGGATAGACCTAGAGTCTGTCATACAGAGTGAAGTAAGTCAGAAAGAAAAAGACAAATACCGTATGCTAACACATATACATGGAATTTAGGGGGAAAAATGTCATGAAGAACCAAGGGGTAAGACAGGAATAAAGACACAGACCTACTGGAGAACGGACTTGAAGATATGGGGAGGGGGAAGGGTGAGCTGTGACAGGGCGAGAGAGAGGCACGGACATATACACACTAACAAACGTAAGGTAGATAGCTAGTGGGAAGCAGCCGCATAGCACAGGGAGATCAGTTCGGTGCTTTGTGACCACCTAGAGGTGTGGGATAGGGAGGGTGGGAGGGAGGGAGACGCAAGAGGGAAGAGATATGGGGACATACGTATATGTATAACTGATTCACTTTGTTATAAAGCAGAAACTAACACACCATTGTAAAGCAATTATACCCCGATAAAGATGTTTAAAAAAAAAAAAAAAGGCAAGAGCCATTTACTCGCTGGCTTCTGTCCTCTTTTTGTTGATTGAAAGTTTCCCCCCGAGGTACAGCTTCCCACCCTTCTAGGCTCTGCTGGCCCTTGGATTAAGGAGGCAGGTCCAGGGAAGAAGGATGAGTGTTGTGAGCACGGCATGTGCTTGAGGTTCGATGCTGGTCTTGCGAGGCAAGTTGAGCTCACATGAAACTCTCCACATGACAGCCGCAGCTGAAATCAGAACTGGGAGAAGGGGAGGTGACACAGGTCCCAGAGGCACTGACTACAGTGTCCTTACAATGCAAAATATGGGTGATAACTTCTTGCAGCCTTATAGCGTGTCCTCATTAAGAGGACCAAGTGAAATCACATATGAGAAACAGCTTTCTACAAAGCTCTTTTGACATGTCCATGTCGAAAACCAAGCTAAGGAAAAGGAGGTATATATGGGTGTTATGTACCTACATTTAAGGTATATATGGGTGTTATGTACATAAGGTATATATGGGTGTTATGTACCTACATTTAACAATTTTAATTCTTCTCCAACAAAAATACATCTTAACATTCAAACCTCTAACATTTGAGGGGCTCAGACCCCAAATTCTTACATATAAATATTTTAAAAGTATATACCATTTTAACAAACTGTTAAATATTTGTTATATCTGTTTATCTTAACAAATATACCTCTACAGTGTCCTGGAGACATTGTAGATGTCTTCATATTGAGAACTCTTGGATATCTTGGTGTTCCAAATGGAACATGCTAGCATAAGGAAAGCCAGCTCCTGGCTCCAGCCCCTATACTAGGAATTCTGCTCCTGCTATCTCTTCCAGAATATGTAACCTCGGTCAAGTTATTTAATCTCAGGACCTCCATTTCCTCATCTGTAACATCAAGTTCATGTGACCCTCATGGCAGGGTTATTGTTCATAGCCTTCATAAAGTGTTTATACATAGTAGACATTCAATAGCTGTTTATTTCCTTCCCTCCCTACCACTCTTGCCCCTTTACAAAGAAAGAAATTGGGACTCAATTGCTTAAGTTGCTTTGCCAAGGTAAAATGACTGGTTAGGGACAAAATTAAAATTAGAACTGAACTCTCTCGACTTCCAGCCCGGTGCTCTTTCTACAAATCCCCATGTCCCCTTCATGTCTGTGACCGACCTTCAGAGATGGAATGCTGGACTCCGCCCACCTGGAGCTCTGCTGGCTGGGGAAACGGGAAGCCTCATCTTAGGCTGCTGTTGGCTGTTACTCCAGAAGGGAAGCTCTCGCAGCATTTAATGTTTGGCTGCAAAATAAATCCCCACATTCGTTTGTAAACATCTCAGAGTCTATCCCATTTCAGTTGAGAGCCTGAGGATATGTGTTTAAAGAGAGCTTTCCTAAAAGCTTTCCTGATTTCCTCTAAATCAGAAACTGCAGTCAGTGTGAAAAGCTTTGGGGGCCTACAGTTATCTATTTTTCCCAGAGAGGGCTGTTTAATGTTTAACATTGAATTCTTTTTGCCCAGATGCCTACTGTGTACACAAACACCTGTGACAGGTCTCTGGGTGAGCCAAAAGTGTCTTTTCCTATCCCAGAGGCAGGCCTTTGACAGGCCAAGGCTAGGAAATTGTAGAAATCAGTGTATTGCCAGACGTTCTCCTCAGATTTCACCCACCTGAATGTGAAGTTCTTGTCTGAGTTCTGTCACTGGAGGATTAGGTTCCAGTCCTCTGTCTTGGTAGGTGCTTATTCATCAGTTGCCCTTTTTCAGTGAGGATGATGGTGTCAAAGGCGTTGTTGGGAAATAGTCTCAGAAAACTTTTAAGGAAATATGTAACTGGCTAATAAGAGATTAACCTGAAAAATTACACTAGACCAGGGTGTGGGGTACTGACTGCTTACTCGCTAGTTTTGTTCATAGTTTGGGTGGACATTCCATGTGTTTGTGATGCTGTCTTAGGTCATGGGCTTAGGACAAAGCAAATTTTTGTTCTTCTTCCAGCTTCTGCCTCCTGTAAAATGGGGGATGCCCACAGGGTGAGCACCTTGAAAGGGTGCTCTCAGTGATTGTATCAGAGAGGAGACTTGGTCTCTGGCTCAGGCAGGATGAGAGTAATCTTCATAATGTCTCCCGAAGTTGGCCTGGGGACTATTCATCAACTTCCTTATTTACAGTAGATTTAAAGTTTTTAATCAGTATAGAAAAGATTTGAAGAGGCAAATTCTAAGTAAGCCTGCAAGCTGTAACATATTTTGCAATGTTTTTAAAACTTTTTCTTCCTGCTTTTCTAAAACAGAAAAAACATGCATTCGAAGTAGGAAGAATATATATGTATATATTTTTTGCCTGCTGTTGGGTCTTCGTTGCTGCACGCGGGCTTTCTCTAGGTGTGGCGAGCGGGGGCTACTCTTTGGTGCACGGGCTTCTCATTGTGGTGGCTTCTCTTGTTGCGGAGCACGGGCTCCAGGTGCATGGGCTTCAGTAGTTGTGGCACGTGGGCTCAGTAGTTGTGGCTTGCGGGCTCTAGAGCGCAGGCTCAGTAGTTGTGGCACACCGGCTTAGTTGCTCCGCGGCGTGTGGGATCTTCTCGGACCAGGGCTTGAACCCGTGTCCCCTGCATTGGCAGGAGGATTCTTAACCACTGCGCCACCAGGGAAGTCCCAGGAAGAATATTTTATTTCTAAAGTGATACTGGAAATTTCTTTGTGGGCAACAATCTTAGTGTTCATTAAAATAAGAACCAAGCATAAATATAGCTACCTATGTTTTAAAATATTTTGTCTATAAATATCTGAGAAACTTTCCTCCTTCTGCCTAAGAATTTCCCCAGGGTAAGTGCTTTTCTCATAAGTGAAAAATATATACTATGGTGGCAATGAAAACCCAAAGGCCTGGACAAATAGTCCTTACCAGTAATGTTTCCATTGGGGTGCTGTGTTCCATATATGCTATCTATCAGGTTGGTTAAAGGTGAAAATAGTTCTCATTCAACTTACCTATACAGTTGAGTCCCCTGCACATGAATGAGTTCCGTTCTGAGAGCACATTTGTTAAGTCCAATTTGTTCGTAAGTCCAACAAAGTTATCCTAGGTACCCAACTAACACAATCAGCTATATAGTACTGTACTGTAATAGGTTTATGATACTTTTCACACAAAGAATACATAAAAAACAAACACAAGAAATGAATAAAACATTTCTTAATCTTACAGTACAGTACCTTGAAAAGTCCAGTAGTACCAGCTATAACACTGCTGCTTTAACACTTGCTTCTGGACATCCTGGGCTTGGAATAAAGATACTGTACTACTGTCTCTATACAGTACTGTACGGTTAAGTACACAAAAGCACAACCACTTGCAGAGGATGCACGCATGTGACAATGTACTCCAGACACATGAACTAACTGACATGATTGGACAAGCGAATGCACGTTCGCATCTTTGAAAGTTCCCAACCTGAAGGTTCGTATGTAAGGGACTTACTGTAGCTTTTCTGTAGGTGCAACCTGATTGGTTAAAACTGCTTCAGAGTTTTGTAGTGTCAGTTGTTGGAAAGGGCAGATTAAAGCTTTCAGTGGCAATTTTTAATAAAAAGTCCACCAAGGCTAATTTTGGGTGCATGTGAAAGTTCAAAATATTTCTGTGTGTTTTAGGGACATAGGTCAAGAAATGATCTCTAAATCTCAGCCCAAGACACTAATACTAATAAATATGAAAGAGCAATGCTTCCTTTCTTTTCCCTTTCACACCTTTCTGCCTAAATAATTCCCTGGTCCCTTGCAGATGCCTTCCATAATAAGACTTGCAAAATTCATCTTCACGCAGAGCTGCTTTTAAGCTGATTGCAATGTCTACATATTGGTTTTACTTGAGAATCTCAAGGTCATGCACACCTGGGTGGTGCATTGAAATTATTATTTCAAAATAATTTTGAAAATTATTTTACAAATTGATATTTTTGTCAAAAGTCATCTGTCTTTCCATCCCATCATCAGCCTACAAGTAACAAATGAATTTAATTAGTTTCCTCCTAAGAAGTGACCCTGCAAACGCTGTTACTGACATGAAGATCAAGTGTGGGATTCAGAGCGGAAGCTGAACGGATTATGGATTTTCCTTGAACAGTTTTAAGGGATGATGTGATATGACTTATGGTCAAGGGCACAGGCTATGAAAGTTAAAGAAGTGTTTCATTCAGAATCGAGACTTACAGTCCAATGCTTGGTATCGTCTCTCAGGTTTAAGTTTGTCCAAATGTGGAATCAGAAGACACAGCTCTGAGCTGGCCTCTAATCCTGGGGACAAATGGCTTGATTCCAGTTTTAAGCTTCCTTACATATGAAATAAGGCTGGACTGCTTGACCTCTAAAATCTGGTGGCTGTGATTTTCTGTCCTCGTGACAAAGGTGAGGAAGTATAGGTGGTTTACTACACAGGGCTCTGGACCTATCTTCCTGGTCCAACCCTTGCCTCCACCACTTTTAAACCATAAGGTTTTAGTTGCATTGTTTAACTTCTCTGTGCCTCAGACAGAAGAATGGGGATAACGATTTACTTACCTCATCGAGTTGTTGTGAGATAAAGCGAGCTGATGCACACGAAATGCACAGAATAGCACCTGTTATACAGTAAATGCTCAGTCAATGCAAACTGTTCTTATTAAGGCTTTTATGATAGGTCTTTCCTGCTTTCCTTTATAGCCATGTTCTTTCTTGGCTAAAGGTCTTTATGCTTGCTATACTCTGCCAGGATATATCTTCTACTTCTTTACCTAGTTAACTCTTGGTCATCCTTCAGTTCCCCTGCTTAAGTACCACTTCCTCCAGGAAGCCTGCCCTGAACCCTGCCCCTCACCTCAGACTAGGTTAGGTACACCTGCAACACTTACTAGCAACACTCAGCACACTTGTAGTTCATTACTTGTTCGAAGTCTGTCCTCCTTGCCGGGACATGAGGGCAACGTCTTGACTAGCTCCCTTCTGTGTGCCGGGACATAAGGGCAACGTCTTGACTAGCTCCCTTCTGTGGAATATGGCACCTACATGAAGTAAACATAGCACGCGTCAAGTAGGTGCTGGAGAACATTTGGATACAGGCAGCCACGTGATTGCATCCAGAGAGTGACAACTAGCTGCCACCTTGCGCAAGATCCTTGTCCTCTCTGAGCCTTACTTCCCTTGGCTGGAAAGTAGGGATGATAATAGTGGATACCTCGGGAGGGTTGTGAAGATAAATAGATGTCTGTACAGTACTTAGAAGAGTGGCTTATGGAAGAATTTTTTTTTTTTTTTTTTTTTTTGCGGTACGCGGGCCTCTCACTGTTGTGGCCTCTCCCGTTGCGGAGCACAGGCTCCGGACGCGCAGGCTCAGCGGCCATGGCTCACAGGCCCAGCCGCTCCGCGGCATGTGGGATCTTCCCGAACCAGGGCACGAACCCGTGTCCCCTGCATCGGCAGGCGGACTCTCAACCACTGCGCCACCAGGGAAGCCCATGGAAGATATTTTTAAGTGTCAGTTCTTTTCCTTACCCTGAGCCCCATGGTAATGGAAACGTATTGCCATACTAGTCACAGGAGATGGAATGAATCCTTTACCCGTAATTTCCAAGGCCACAGCAGTAACCAATATCATTCCTTACAAACTGCAGAAATAAAAGGCAGACAGAATCCAACCTGGATCTGCAAGCACGTCCCCTTTCCTTCCCCCGACCCAAAGTTACTTATTGCTTTTGTTTTCTCATCATAAAAGGGATAGTGGTATGTGGTAAAGCTTCAGATAATACCCAATGTGTAAGACTAACTTGAAAGCTACCATTGCGGTTTTATTTCGTATTGAATGATAACTTGTGTTTCGGAGCCCTTCATACCTGCAAGTGAATTGCCAACTTTTTTCATAGCGTTTTACTAGAACTTATAGCAATAACTGGGCAAATGGCTGCAATATTTAACAGTGATGTAGCCCTGTGTTGGTGTTCCTGCCCCCCAAAATTATAGAGCTTGATATATTTAAAGAATCGTTCTTATACAATTAATCAATTTTGAGGAGAATGGGAAAAAACAGCAACAAAAATCTCCCTTTCTTTTCAAGAAATTGTTTAGGAAGTTGTGCTGTTTAAGTATAAGCCTTCCTTACAATAGAATTAGAAATAAGCAAGAGTGGGCTTGTTTGGGTGTCAGCTGACATTTCATATTAACAAGTGGTGTTTTGTGAAAAACTCCTTTTTCTTACCTTTAGTTTCTAAATTGAAAATCTCAGAACCACTTTCCAGAGTGGTATGTAGTCCCAGAAATTCTGGTAGCCATCCAGTTCCTCCATTCAGGCTCAAATGGAAGGGCGATTCTGAATGTTTTTGCAGAAGTTTGACCTACAGTTCTACAAATTGATCCCTTAAAGCTTCAGTCCCTCCTACCGTGAGCTTTCCTGATGTAACCCCTGGGCAGACTGATGGGAGTTGACACAAATTGAATTCTTGTGTACCCGTGTTGGGAGCCATTTGTAAACTGTAAATGAAAGTGTGCTCTCCAGTTGCCCCATCAGGGACAAATTGCTAGCTGAGTTTATCATTACCCCATTCTATCCATCTGTTTGTCATTTGGTTGGGTGGAACCAATTCATTAATAAAGAAATACGGCTGGAAGCTGCAGGTCAAATAATACATCTTTCTTTTTTTTTTTTTAACTGTGATTACTTAGTGCTTTTGGACTTCCTCTGCAATTCATTTTAGTATAGAGCAAATCCTGCATAACACCAAGCCTGTAAAATTGAGAGAGACTCGGAGGCCTTTCTGAGCATGAGGTTTTCTTTCACTCCTGGCGTATTTACCCTGGATAACTATGGGATCTTAAAGCAGGGTGCTTACCCTGCAGTCTGTGGATCCCCAAGGGGCTCATGGATGGAAGGCAAGGGGTCCCTGAACTTCGTTGGACAAAAATTACGCTCTTAGTTTTACCGACTGAAATGTAATGTTTTCTTCAAATATGAATGTAATCAACAAACTGCAGTGGCATTAGCAATTCCTGTGACTTTGTCACTATTAGAATCACAGATATGTTCTTATCCCATTACAATTGTTGCACATATCTCAAAATACCAGTTATGGTTATCACTACTATGAAATGATTAAATCCATTGCTAAGTATTGTTATTTAATGTGTTAATGAAGAAGTATATATATTAATATATCATAATTTTTATTGTTTTCATAATTGTTTCTAGTATAACTGGTTTCCTTTGTGATCCTATGCATTTTATGCATTTAAAAATATTATTCCAAGAAGGGATTCACAGATTTCCGCAGACTGTCAAAGTAGCACAAACAAGGTTAAAGACTGTTGTCTTAAACAGTTTTTTTTTTTTTTTTTTTGGCTGCATTGGGTCTTCATTGCTGCGCGCACGCTTTCTCTAGTTGTGGCAAGCAGGGGCTACTCTTCATTGCGGTGCGCAGGCTTCTCATTGTGGTGGCTTCTCTTGTTGCGGAGCACTGGCTCTAGGCGTGTGGGCTTCAGTAATTGTGGCACGCGGGCTCAGTAGTTGTGGCGCACGGGCTTATTTGCTCTGCAGCATGTGGGATCTTCCCGGACCAGGGCTCGAACCCTTGTCCCCTGCATTGGCAGGTGGATTCTTAACCACTGTGCCACCAGGGAAGTCCAAGACTGTTGTCTTAGACCAGGGGTTGGCAAATTTTTCTGCAGGGTCAGGTAGTAAATATTTTATGCTTTGCCAGCTACGTGGTCTTTTTCTCAACTATTGAGCTCTGCCATTGTAGCAGGAAAGCAGCCTAGACAATACCTAAACAAACAGTTGTGGTTGTGTTTCAATAAAACTTTATTTACAAAAACTGGCAGGCAGCTGAAGTTTGCTATCCGCTGGTTTAGGGCATTGTGTTATTGCTAACGTCTAAGTTTGAAGATATTTGAATTCAGCTCAATTCACCCTTTACTGGATACTTGCTATGTGCATGCATTCACCCAAACATGTACGTACTGAGTATCTTCCATGAGCAAAGCATGTGCAAGAGATTTCGGGGTGAATCAGCTATTGCCTCTGCTTGGACAGTCCAGTGGGGAATGCAGGCGAGCAGAGTCCAGAGCTGTGAGTGTTGCGGGCAGGGGTGGGGGCCGGGGGCCTAGAGGAACACAGCCTTGACATCTAACCCAGTTTTGAAGGAATCTGGGAAGGCTTCTTACAGGAACTAAGGAGGACATATCAGCAATAACCAGGCACAAGGGGAGGGAGGAAGCAGTGTGAAAAGGCTCAGGCCAGAAGAAGCTGCTCAAGCAGTGGCTTGGAGGCAAAAAGGAAATGTTCTTGGACTTGCTTAGAAGCCTGGAGCTCTGTGTAGTGAGAGATAAGGCTGGGTAGGTAAGCAAGGTTTGGAGCAGGAAAGCCTTTATAAAGGATCTCCTTTTGTCCTGACAGGAATAGGGAGCTATGGGAAGGGTTAAGCAGAAAAGGAATTGATAGTATTTGCATTTTGAAAGATCATGCAGACATTCCAAGGAGCATGGAAATGAATAAGACAATCAGCATGTTAATGCGCTCGCAGCCTAGTAGGGAAGACAGAAATATAAAATTCCATTAGAAGGTGGTATATGCAGTGTAATGGTAGAATCAGAGTTAAGCGGTAGGAGGACCCAGAGAAGAATCTTTGCAATTCTGTGTCTGAAATGATGCTTAGAAGGAATAACATGAAGGAAAATATTGAAGGAAGGAGCCTCCAAATAATCCAAGGTCCTCCAGAAAACATTAAACCATGGAATGCTAGGTCCCATACCGAGGGAGGGAGGACGCACATATCTCTGGTTGTACTGTAATTAGGCTTTTGGTCCCCTCCATCTCAGGCCTATAGAGTGGCCTCCACTGTCAAGGCCATTCGGATGTTCTGTGGATCCCCAAGAGGGCTGTTTTCTGCTCCAACGAGTTCCTCTCTCAGAAGTATTTTCTTAGCCGGATTTAACCATTCCTAGCCCAGTTTCCTAGTTCATGTCTGTAACGTGCTTGAATATCACTCCCCACCTCAGCTTGAACTTTCTAGAGAAGGGGTTCTCAGCCCGTGGGCTCATTAGAAGGTAAAGAAATCAGCTGAGGGGGTCCTGACCAACAGGTGTTCAAAAGTAAAATGAAACAGAAAAGAAAGTATCAGAAGGCATCACACGTAATAAAAATAAGAATTATTTCGTGAAACTCGTGTTTCAGCTGTGTGTGCGTATTTGTGGTGTGTACCGGGTCACAGTGTTCGACGTATGTCTTATCGTGGCTCATTCACAAATGTTGAAACACAGTGCTCTAGAGAGTGATGTATCTAGAACATACTTGGAGTTTCACAGGCTGCATTTCCACTTTATGAACATTTGTCTGTAAGTCATACATTTGTCTTCATGGCTGAAAAAATCTGTTTTCTTTATTCTCGGAGTTCTAGAGTTGGAAGCACCCTCTAAGGTATTCTAGAAGAAAAACCTCTTGTCCAGTGTTTTTCAAATTATGGGTCACAACACTTCAGTGGGTGGTGAAATCAATTTAGTGGGTTCTTATCAGAATTTTTAAAAAGAGAAGAAAAGAAAGGAAAAGAAGAGAAAGAAGAGGAAATAGCAAAGGGAATAACATAGTATGGGTAAGTATTTTTTTTTGAAACTTTTCTTTCAGTTTTGTACTCACATGTGAGTCATATATATATAGTATACATATATGAATAGGTATATTGGGTTGCTATACAAAAATGTATTTCCTACTGTGAGTTGAGGTCAGAGACACTGAGTGAAGTCCAACCTTCTTACTGTGTTCAGGAAGTAGCTGATTACATTTCTGATGGATGGCTACCCAACCTTTGCTTCAAGACAGCTGCTGATGCAGAGCTCAGCCCTTTCGTGCAGTTGGCTTTGTTGTCAACCATTCCTAATTACCATCAAAGGGTCTTCTTTATAACGCACTGCCATTGGCTTCCCTGTAAGGAGCCATTGGGCCTCCTAGTCCAATATGGAAAACACAGAAGGCATCGTCCCCATCTTCATTTGACTATCTCCTATCTAACGACACTGGCATATGTTTACTATATCCTCTCTACCCCAAGGCAATCCATACCAGCCCTTTGAACTCTGCCTCAAGTGGAGATGGGTCTAGAGCACTTCTGCCAAGTGATCAACCTAGAAAACCACTTTTTCTTAGGATATGGACACTAGGCCTTTTCCACAGCAGGTAGTCCAGAGGATTCATATTGAGTTTGTGATCAATGCCCCCTGCCTTCCCCATAGATCTTTGCCACACCAGGTTTTCTCTGCCTTATTTCTATGCCATCGGCTTTTTAAAAAACCTAATATAAGATTTTACATTTATCATTTGAGTTGGCTTTGCCCTTGTGTTTCTGCACACGGAGGTCATTTTGACTTTTTATTCTGTCATGAATGTCTTGTGAGGTCACGTCCCAAGCAACTATTTGCATTTCCTAAAGTTCTTCTTTTTCAGCTAGTTTGTTAGTGTATATAAATGGAACTGATTTTTGTAATTTTTTTTGTATCTTGCAACTTTATTGAATTTGTTCATTAGTTCTAACAGTTTTGGGGTGGAGTGTTTAAGGTTTTCTATATGTGATACCATGTCATCTGCAAACACAGACAATTTAAGTTCCTCCTTTCCAATTTGGATGGTGTTTATTTCCTTTTCTTGTGTAATTGCCCTGGCCAGGACTTCTAGTAGTAGGTTTCTTAGAAGTGGTCAGAGTGGGCACGTTTGTTTACCCTTGTTCCTGATATTAGAAGGAAATTTTTCAGCTTTTCACTGTTGAGTGCTAGCTGTGGGCTCGTCATATATGGCCTTTATTATGTTGAGGTAAATTCCTTCTATACCTAATTTGTTGAGAGTTTTTATCGTGAAGGGATGTGGAATTCTGTCAAATGCTTTTTCTGCATTTATTGAGACGGTCCTCTGGTTTTTTTCTTTCGTTTTGTTAATGTGGTGTATCAGATTTATCGATTTGACTATGTTGCATCCCAGGGATAAATTCCACCTGATCACGTAAGATCATTTTAATGTGCTGTTGAATTTGGTTTGCTAGTATTTTTTCTATTTCTGTGAAAAATGCCATTGGAATTTTAATAGGGATTGCATTGAATATGTAGATTGCCTTGGAAAATATGGACATTTTAACCACACCTCGAAGGTATCACCTACAATTTCTACTTATAGTTTTTTCAAGTTAAAAATTTAAAGTCACTTGCAAAGTTATCTGACTACAAACTCATTCTAGAATTTTATAATCTTCTTTCCACTCTTTTACAGTTGCCTTGCTTTCACTTAGTTCAAAGGCAATTATGTTTTAGTGGTTCAGCTTTACCAAGTCTTTCAAAACCATTAAACATAGCTATCACTTATATTTTTTACTCATATTCACTAGTTTATATAATATGGCATTAAATAACATAATTACAATAACAAACATGAAAGTCATAAATAAATTTAGAAATAAACACAATGGACTCTTGATAAGCCAACAGCTGAATTAGTGGGAACTAATGAGGATCACTGGTTAATCTAACAAACTGGTAGAGGCTGACAAGGAAAGCTTTGACTCTGTGATACGCAGAGGTACTGTATATTCATTTACCTACTTACTTATGGCTAATGTTTTTATATATTATACCAATCTTTTATATAGGTTAATTGATCATTCATGTTAGGAACCCATATTATTATAATCTGATAAGAAGCTGAGGACGCTTTTCTTAGGAAAATGAAGTTCACACATAGAATCTTGCACGTAATTTCTGAGAGCCCTCAGACACTTGGACCAAACAATCTCTAAGACTCCTGATAACCAGGCTGGATGCTAATATTGCCAGTGGTAATGCTTCCTCCCACCAAAATGAACCAGTGGGTGTTTTGATTACTTGAATCAGCTAACTGGGTTTTGAACAGTCACTGCTGACCGAATTGTATCTGTCCCACCTGAACTCCCCCACCCAACCACCTTCCAAAGGTGTCCTACTGACCTCCTGAGATATAGGATGCACAACCCAACCCTATCCCACTACTTGGAAAAGTTTTTAAGAGCCTGCCCTACCGGTGGCTGCCCATCTTTACCTGGGACGGCTGCACTTTCTTAGGCTGCTTCTTCCCCTCTAGGCTTTTCCTGGTTGGGGAAATTGGGAGGCTAGTGTTGCTATGGTGATTTGACTGGCAACTTTGTAGTTAGGATGATTTTCTTTAGTGAAAAAAGATAAAGTTATTGTTTGAGGCTGAACTAAGACAATGCTTTTGCCTGATTATCTCTCTCTCAACCTTGCCTTTGCACTTTTGTACCTCAAGAGACTCTAAAAACATTTAAATGCAAAACCCATGACAAAATCAGGGGCAAAATGTTAAAGGTTTTGGACTGGTATTCAATCTACATGAGCTTTCCTCTCTCACTGTATATAATGAAATTAAATGTTAATGATGTCAATCTCTTATTCGCTGAAAGCTTTCTTTCTTGCATTAAATGAGCAAATAGAAAATAATCTCTTTTTTTTGTGGGGGATGGGAAGCTGTAATTTTTTACATGAAAATTGTTGCAGATATTTGCAGGTAGCCCTGGGTAGACAGTGGCACATTCTTAGAGCAGTGACAGGTCCTTTCCTCTATAAATGCCACAAGAGAAACTTAGCAAAGGATAACAGGAGAGTTTTATCTAAAGATCATATCTTTCCTGACTTTACTGTTAGGCATCCCTGTGGCTTTCCTCTGTGAAGTGATTTTGTTCTAATTTGAGTTTGTAAATGTGTTTCCTTCCACTCACGAGGTTTTCTCTTTGATGACAAAGTTAGTTTACATGAGAAATCCATCTTTAGGGAAAGGATACCGAGAAAGAGAAATGAGCCCTACATCCTACAGTGGACATGCTTGTGACCTCTGCTTCTCCAAACACATGAATTCTTGTGAGATATGGGCCCCATAAACTCCTCATCAGCACAGTGAGCCCAAGGAAGCATCTTTTGCTGGGCTTAAGGACTCCATCTAGCTTTCAACAATTCTTGCTAATGAAAAACTAGAAGAGCACATATTAGAGAAATCTGTGTACCATCCAGGCATCTCCTTTTAGCAAAATGAGTCTTTACCTCCTTGCCTATTAAGTTGTTCATAAAGGGCAAACATCAATATTTTTTGCTTCCTGCCTTCCTCTAAATATCTGTGAGCAGAGGGGTTTAACAATAGAAGAGCGGAGAGGTTGGTTGGGGAGCAAACTAAAAGATGGAGAATCTCCCAATCCCTATCACCCCAATTTTTCGTTCAGCATCAAGGATCTTCTTAATCTGATCTTCCCCCACCAACCCAAGTTGGTCTCACCATTTATCAGCTGTGTGACCTCAGGCAAGTTACTTACCCATTCTGTGCCTTAATTTCCTCTTCAAAGAAATGGGGGGGGGGTGTTTAATATTAGTATCTACTGTATAGAGTAATTGTGAGAAGTAAATGAGTTAAACTATTAGAACAATGCTTGATACGCATTGAAGAACATGATAAATGATAGCTATTATTAGTTATTAACAAAACCTCTCCACTCCAGTTAGGCCATTTGCCTAACTGGAGGCCATTGTCCCCCAGCCATGCACAAACATTCCTAAATTTCATTTTGTAGTTCTTATTACCTAGAAAGCTCTCCTTTCTCCCTCCAACTAGGAAGTCCATATAGAACAGCACTGGCCAATAGTAAATGCAAGCCTATATGAAATTTTAAGTTTTTTGATAGGGGTATTTAAAGGGTAGTAAGAAACAAGTGAAATTAATTTCAATAAGAAGTATTTTTAACTCACTGAATCCAACATATCATCATTTCAACATGTAATCAATATAAATATTAATATTTTACACTTAAAAAAAATCCATCGTACACTTTACACTCACAGCACATCCCAATTCAGACAAGCCGCATTTCAAGTACTGACTAGCCACGTGCACTAGTGCTGCTGCATTGCAGCTCATGGGTGTAGAGTGAGCAGGTGGCCAAGGGTTGGCTGCCAGCTCTGTGAGGTGGGTACATCCCTCACATAATGGCTAATCCATGCTGAGCGTGTACAGTGTGATGCTGGTACCGAACCAAACTTGGGTCTGCTTGCCTGAGCGCAGCAAAGCCGACCTCCTGACACCAGGTGGTGGTGAAGGAAAGTGCAGCGTTCATTGCGGGGCACCAAGCAAGGAGTCCAGGTAGCTAGTGCTTAAAAGACCCGAACTCCCCAAAGGCTTTCAGGGAAAGGTTTTTAAAGGCATAAGGGAAGGGGGTTGTGGGGTGTGTGATCAGCTCATGGACACGCCTCTGATTGGTTGGTGGTGAGATAATCGTGAGTCAATATCATCCACCTTCTGGTTCCAGCCAGTCTGGGCTGTATGTGCCTGTGAGCAGCAGACAGTTAACTTCTTCCACCTGGTGGGTGTTTCAGTTTCTGCAAAACAGCTCAAAAGATGTGGCTCAGAATATCATCTATAGCCCTTGAGGAGGAACTAAAGGCCCTTGACTTTGTTGAATGGCTAAACTATTATTATTTTATCTTGTCTGACGTTATTTTTTCCTTTCTGCACTTTCTCATTTTTCTGATTAAATTTATTCTTTGACTAAAGTTTTTCTACAGGCAAAAGGCAGGCTGAGGACATTGGGAAGAGGGGGCTCCTGTTCTGGGAGGGCCCCATAGGGTCCTGCTCAGTTACATTGCCAGGCACTGTGCTGGGATACAGAGCTAATTTCTCCTTTATGACAGCACTCTTAAGTAGGTACTTTTATCACCCCATTTTACGGATGAGAAACTAGAGACTTAAAGAGGTGAAATAGCAGCTAGTGAGCAATAGAGGCAGGATTTGAACAGCTCAGTCCAGATTCAGAGTTTGTTCTCTTACCCCCTGTATGCTGTCCCCCAGATGGAAGCTGGACTTTTTTTTTTTTTAATCCTTTTATTATTCTTTTTTAACAAACGGCCCCAGGGATAGGGGCCAGGGGAGGGGGGAGGAGGGGAAGCAAGGCCCCAGCCCCACAACCCTTCCCCACCCACCCCTTTCCCCCTTATATATTTATAATCTATATACAAGCCCCAGGAGGTGGGGGCAAAGGGCGCTCCCTCAGCGGGGTGGGGGCAATCCAGGCTCCTGTGCCCTTCGGGACGGCCCTTCTCGAGAAGGTGGTCCCGTCCGCTCCCAGGGCTTCGGCGTCCAGCGCAGGGCATCCGGTGGGGAGGCCTGCTGGTAGAGGTCGATGCGCTGGCTGCGGAAGACTCCACTGTAGGTGGAAGGTGGGACCTTGAGATGGGAATTGAGGCCAGAGAAAGACCTTCCAGCTGGAGGAGTACGTGATGACCCAGGTCCCCCAAGGTTGCTGTTCAGTTTTCGATAATCCTGGAATGGCTTTAGTTCTACTGGGTGCAGCTCTGCTCGCCCCAAGCTAGGGCCGAAGGGCCTGGCAGGTGAAGGCAGCACCCACATAGCAAGAGCAGGCGGGGGGCGCACAGCCAGGCTGGGGGGCCGCAGAGCAGGGCCCACAGGTAACAGAGAAAGGGGGGGTCGGGCAGGAGGTGGCACTGGTGGCAGGGAGCCGCAGTTCACCACAGGCAGCTGTGAGTCCACCGTGGGGGGAAGCATCTGCTGGGAAGGGGCCCCGTAGGGGAGGAAGCCACCTTGGCCACCAGGTTGCAGAGGAGGAGAATAAAGATCTGAAGGGGATGGCAGATCCTGTCGCACCTGAAGCAAGGGTAGGTCTGGCAAAGGGCTGGGGCAGAAAGCTGGAGGGTGGAGGAAGGAAGGTGGAAGGTAGAGAACTCCTCCAGCTGGCAACTTCCCCAGCTCTGTTGCTTGCAGTGTGGAGAAATCCAGAAATTGGCCCTTGACAGCTACCCCAGAGGGCAGTGCCGAGGGGCGGGCTGGGCCTGGGAGGAGGTATGGGGCTGTGATCTGCAAGGGTGCAATGAGGGTGTCCCAGGGCAGAAACCTCCGTCGTTGGGGTATAGCTGAGAGGCTGTGGCTCCCCCTGAAACCTGAGAAATGGGAGGCCCGGGGCTACCATAGAAGACCTCAGGGTACGAGCATTGGCCTGATGAGCTGGTCTCTGGGCCACAGTGCCCGGAACCCAGGTGCTTGCATTGTGGCTCAGCTGAGGCAGAAACACTGGGGAGCAGCTCTCAGTCTCGGGTGATGGGAATGGCCTCAGTGACTGATACCATTAGCTCCTTCTCTGCTTTTAAACTGTCTCCCACCACTAGGCACAAGTCCGAGTCCATGTGAACATTCGGCAAGTTGGCACACTTGTAGTTTTGTGAAGAGTAAGGATGGCCATGCTACAGAATCTTGTTGGGTTTTCCCATGGCAGTTCACGCAATTAGTCACCCTAGAACATTTATATTTGTTTATTTTGTGAACAGATTGTGACTAGATGGAATCTGTGCTCTCCTGACCCCTGGGAATGGGAACTATCAGGGGAAGGCTTGTTTATGAAACATCTGGAAGGCAGAGTCCCTGAAACCGAATTCCTACGTGGGGATCTTTTTACCACAGTCAAGGCCATGCAAGGAAAAGCGGGTGATCTTTAAACAGTGCTTAAAACTGGCCCTAAAAAGGATCTACTTTCTTTTATTGGCAAGGGCTTAAAAGTCATGACCTGGCATTTCAAATCCAGATCACTTTTAGATGGGAAATGTTCACTCATTTTGATAAGTCTTGCTTGCAGAATTCAAACGCTGTTAGCTTACATAGCCAGCAAGCTTTCCTTCCCTCTGCTGTAACTGAACTACTGCTTCTCATTCTGTTTTGTTTTTTAATCAACAAAGGCCAGATTTTGACAAGAGTTGGACCTTAATCCAAGAGCAGCTCCAGATGGATTCCATGGTCATCAAGGGCCTCGATCCGGACACCAGCTACCAGTTTGCCGTGAGGGCCGTGAACCCCCACGGTCTCAGCCCCCGTAGTCAGCCCAGTGACACCATCCGAACCGCCCGTGAGTACTGCGGTCCTTCTGAAGGACAGACAGAAGTAGCTGCGTTGCTGGGATTGCCTCCTGAGGACCCACTTGACGGAGGTTGCTTAGCGCCCCGCAAAAGGGCAGTCTGGAAGGGGGTGTCCTCAGCCTTTCCTGCTGTGGTTTTCCCAGGTCTTTGGAAGTTAGAGGCCCTCCACAGGGCCAGGCTGCTTCTTTGTACAGGAGGTCAGCAGAAGGCTTATTTTTGCATTATCCTTAGGGAGTTTGAGGTCAGTTTTCTTTCATGGGTACAAAACAGATCACATACCAAGGTGATGTGCAGCCCCTGCCCCTTTCCATCTTTTGGACAAAATGGGTTCAGCTTAGCATCACAGGAGAAAAAATGCTGCTCCCAGACCCTTCAGGGTTATTCTTCACCGGCAAATCAAGGACACTCAAGTAAAATCAGCCCCTCTGAAGGATGGTGAAGGAGAATCCAAGTTGCTAGCACGCCGATGTGTAGCTGGGGGTCTGTAGCATAGGCTCTGTCATAGTGCCTCTCTGGGGGCCTTGGGGAAGCTTGGGCCAGTTCATCAAACCGTCTGGAATTTTGTGAAAAGTCAGATTCAGATTGTGGTCTGGGGTTTCAGAAGCTCCCACACGATTCAAGAACTGTGTTTCGATTGCTTACTCCACCTTGCCAATCTGGCTTAGAAACCTTTGTCTTTTGGAAGCGGGAGGTACATGGACACAAACCTAGAACCCAGTGTCGTGGGGAGATCTCAGAACTGAACTGTTGACACTTCTTTTGTTTGAAAACTGTAATCTTTTCAATTTTGCCAGTAAATTCCTCCAGGTTCTTGTGTCTGAAGAGCCCCACTACCATCCCTGGGTCTCTTCAGCCAGGAAAGGAGCTCTCAGAAAAGAAGCCTACTTAGCACTGCTAGAGGCTTGCCTTGGCCAGGACAGAGCCCCGCGTTCATTGGTTAGCTGGTCCTTCTAAACTCCTCCCCTCTGCTTCACAGCAGCCCTACAGCTGACTTCCCTGCCCACCTGCTGTTTTCAGGGGTGGAGATTCATCAAGTTCCCTAAGTCCTAGGAATTTTGGCTCTTCTAAAACCAGCCCTTACCCTAACCTTGAATGTTAGGACTCCATCCTTCAAATTGAATTGTTGCAGAATATGGGGATGTAGTGAGTCCACACCACCACCACTGCCCCCCCCCCCCACACACCTACATACACAGTAACTACCATCACCCAACAATTGTTTCTCCGCTCTTCTTTAGAATTTAGAAGCTACAACTCCCCATTCATGTGGCAAGGGATGAAGCTCCTTCTTTCTAGAAGAAATGTTAACAATTTTATTTCAAATCAAAGGAGGGCCACCTTCCACTCTTGCTGGATGAGATCTACTCTGTAACCTTTGGTTAAGCTTTGTGATGCGTGGCCAAAAAATGGGGCAGCAGTAGCTGAGGCAGGCCTCAGGATCTGACTGTGTTTTGAAACACGTAGTTTGTCTTTTTGTATTATAAACCGAGCAGGCACTCTGTGCTGTGTGCCTACCCACCCTTCCCCAACACTGAACTCCTCCGCTCCCATTTTGTGAGCTGCCCCATGTTCACTTCTTTCCTTCTATCCCCTAGTATCTCCTTCTCCACAGAGGCAAGAAAGTGCAAAAAGGATGAGCTCTAACACCTCAGCTGGCCCTGGACGTAGATGTGGAGACTGGAGTCAGGGGAGGGGGCGTGGAGGGGCATCTCTTGAACTTTTTCTTTTTAAACTGAAACACTAGTCTGGTCTTGGAGTTTCTGAGAATTATTTCCCCTTTGGTAGATGCCAGCTCTGTGAATTAAGTGGGATAAGGTATGTGAAAGTGCTTTTCAGATATGTAACATGTTGTTCCAGTTGGTCTGCTTTGTGAAGTAAAATTTATCCTTTCAAAGTAATTGTGTGCAGGGGCTGTGGCTGATTCAGTGAAAACTCTCAATTATGAAATATTCTTAAATAAGTCAAATTTAACTGTTTATATATATATATGGTTACTCAAATCAGGGTAACAGAAATAGAATTTATTAGATAGCCTGTTTCATGAATATATAAGAATGTGCTGTCATTGGTATTTCCATTGTGATTTTTTTGGCCATGATCATTTCTAATGTTTTAGAAAAACCTGCATTCTGGCAAATTCACACTTCTTATTCTGCTCTTTGTCTAGACTATTATTCTACCTCCAAAACCCACTTTTCCGTATATAAAAATGCCTAATTACCAAATAGCCCTTATTGGAATTATAATAAATTCTGAACATCAGAGCTACCGTTGGGAAAGGCTCCTACGAGCCGGCCGCATCTCGAGCACTTACCTGGGAAACCCCATATTAATCCTTACAAAACCCCTGTGCCAGAGGAATTGTATCCCTTTTTTTAAAAAATAGATTTTTAAAAATTGAGTCTTTGAAAGATTACATATTTTCCCAAGAATAGTCATTGTAAAGGCAGGATTTGAACTTGGGTTTGGCTGACTGCTAAACCACTTCCCTGAGTGAGGTTCAAATTAAAGAATGTTCTTCTTCTAGTGCGACATGGCATGAGAAAGGTAAGGTTCGCAGTGAAATAAAGTACAGGGGACAGTCCTTGTAGAATCTATGGACTAAGGAAGTTCTGACAGCACAGAACAAGAATTTTAAGAATTTTTTTTCTTTTAAAGCCTGTAAGGCCTATTGCACCTACCAAAACGTGAGTAAAACATACTTACAGGTCTGAAATGCTACCAGCAAGCATCAGTATAGCCCTGGTGGTTTACAGCTGGTAGCCCTTGTGATCGGTTAGACCCAAGCCAAGAAGTTGTGAAATATTTTGAACACTTCCTGAAGGAATATGTGAGATGAGTATTTCTACATGTTGGGCTCCCCCTTTCTCGTAATTCCTACTCCTCCCAACCTCCGGGTCCTTCCTTCGTGGATGTTTTGTGGGTTGACGCTCTCTGAACCGTGAACCTCAGGACAGTTGTCAAGTGCACTACCAAGGTGCAGCGGGCTCGATGGGAACCCTCGGATCGCACCCCAGACACTGCCACTCGCTGAGCTCCTCTGTCACCTGTTTTAGACTTGCATCCACCTCCTTTCATAAAAAATATAACACATCACCTCTAGTTACTCACAGAGCATTGACTTCCCCTGGACCTATTAGCGCCCGACCCTGTTAGCAGACCTCGGGTGCTCTGTGTCTGTAGTTACTGAAAGCCAGGGCCCAGCGTTTTCCTTAATTGGTGCTCAGCCTGAGGGAGGAAGAGGGTTTTGATGGCTTCGCCGGGGAATTCTGAGGTGTGTTCAATGTCCACCTCTTACCTCAGCTCCATAACCTTACAGGTGGAAAGGGAAGGAAAAATGAAGATGTTTTAGTGTCCAGATCCTCTGCTGAGAACTAGATCATTTCAGACCTTGACTAATAAAGACGCTACCCTGTATTGACTCCCATCCTCTCAGCAGAGATTTTCCACACATGTCAGCACCTCTTCTCTTCCTCTAAGGAAATACGGGAAAGACAAAGATCACGATTCCTCATTCTTTACCCCATTCTACTCTACTTTTTTTCTTCCAGAAAGAAATGCCAACAACATTATAATTTGCCTATTATTCCATGGCATTCTGTTTTCCCTTGGTTGATCTTATAAATTAGCCAATCAGAACGGGACTGGTGGAGCCTCACGAACACAGGGGCACATGTGGCTTTGTAGTAAGACACGTATTCGCCCCATCTGGTGGTCACTTATCCTCTGGGATCCAAGCTTATCTTGATCAAGAAGGATGGAACAAGTAATAAGGGATATGAATTGTAAATAATAGAAATGGCAAAAGTCATGTGTTTTCTTTCTTTTTCCCAAAAACAAATGAAATGAAATGAAAAATCACTCATATGTGGAACCCACTCTAGGATTATATAACCTTCCCTGGGTATGGAACTTGGTCCTACACCCTAAGGCATTTAATTTCTCGTGTTCTAGCCTCGTGATATAAGCAGAGAAAGAACCAGTAAGTTTTTCACTGAAGTGAAATTGGTATCCTCAGGGAAGTCCCCAGTAGAAGGTGTTCTTTTGTTCCCAGCAAAAGTCATTTTGCTCCTTTCTGCCTGAGGCCTTTTGTACCTGCTGTTTCCTCTACTTGGAACTCTCTCTCCCCAATCTTTCTATGTCCCTATGACCTCCCTCCCTTTCTTCTTTTATATCATAGCTCAGATGTCACTTCCCCAGACAGGCTCCCCTAAACTTCACACAGTGTCTCCTCAGCCCGTCCCCAGCTTTGCTATGGCCCTTTCACTGCCTGAAACTCTTTACTTATCTGTCTCCCCCCTTCAGTATAAGCTCCATATTGGAGTTGGATCGACTCATGCAAGGTTGTGTTCCTAACACCCTGTACAAAGTAGGCTCTCAATAAAATATTGATTGAGTACATGAATGACTGAATACGACTTCACAAGCCAAGAACCTGTGACTGCTTTGGTGGCTGGATAACTTTCTACTGCTACTGTCTGGGAAATTTGAAGAGAAGATGTGAGGAGAAAGTTGGTCTAGAGACCCACCAGGCCAAAATTAGGTTTGCCCATTGGCAAGGTTTATAGGCAAAGTCGAGCTCCCAGAATTGCAATGAGACACAAGTAAGAACAAATTAGAGTGAAAGAGGGAGAGAAGAAGGAAGGAAGGAAGGAAGGAAGGAAGGAAGGAAGGAAGGAAAGGAGGAAGGGAGGGAAGGAGAAAGCAAACACAGGGAGTTTAAGTTCAAGGCAGTAAGGATGGAAAAGAGGCCTTTGAGAGAGCTTTCAGTGATCAATAGAGTTCCATTTGCTAATAAGGAGGTTGAGGAAGGGAAAGACATTTCCCAACTCTTTCGAATCAAGCCCTTATTTTACCACTGTGTTCTTTTTTTAAAAATTTTTCCATTATGAATTATGATCATTTTTATAATTGAAAAGATGATGGATCTGAAGACTTAGGAAGCTGGTTAAGGATATTATTACACTGATATTTTCCATTTTCCTATTAGCAGTAAATTTTTGAAACCCTTATTTCTTTTTGAATTTTATTTTTTTTTTATACAGCAGGTCCTTATTAGTCATCAATTTTATACACATCAGTGTATACATGTCAATCCCAATTGCCCAATTCATCACACCACCACCACCACCCACAGCTGCTTTCCCCCTTGGTGTCCATAGGTTTGTTCTCTATATCTGTGTCTCAATTTCTGCCCTGCAAAACGGTTCATCTGTACCATTTTTCTAGGTTCCACATATATGCGTTAATATTTGTTTTTGTCTTTCTGACTTAATTCACTCTGTATGACAGTCTCTATATCCATCCACATCTCTACAAATGATCCAATTTTGTTTCTTTTTATGGCTGAGGAATATTCCATTGTATATATGTACCACATCTTCTTTATCCATTCGTCTGTCGATGGGCATTTAATTTGCTTCCATGACCTGGCTATTGTAAATAGTGCTGCAATAAACATTGGGGTGCATGTGTCTTTTTGAATTATGGTTTTCTCTGGGTATATGCCCAGTAGTGAAATTGCTGGATCATATGGTAGTTCTATTTTTAGTTTTTTAAGGAACCTGCATACTGTTCTCCATAGTGGCTGTATCAATTTACATTCCCACCAACAGTGCAAGAGGGTTCCCTTTTCTCCACACCCTCTCCAGCATTTGTTGTTTGTAGATTTTCTGATGATGCCCATTCTAACCAGTGTGAACTGATACCTCATTGTAGTTTTGATTTGCATTTCTCTAATAATTAGTGATGTTGAGCAGCTTTTCATATGCTTCTTGGCCATCTGTATGTCTTCTTTGGAGAAATGTCTATTTAGGTCTTCTGCCCATTTTTGGATTGGGTTGCTTGCTTTTTTAATATTGAGCTGCATGAGCTGTTTATATATTTTGGTGATGAATCCTTTGTCCATTGATTCATTTGCAAATATTTTCTCCCATTCTGAGGGTTTTCTTTTTGTCTTGTTTGTAGTTTCCTTTGCTTTGCAAAAGCTTTTACATTTCATTAGGTCCCATTTGTTTATTTTTGTTTTTATTTCCACTACTCTAGTAGGTGGATCAAAAAAGATCTTGCTGTGATTTATGTCAAAGAGTGTTCTTTCTCTGTTTTCCTCTAAGAGTTTTATAGTGTCCAGGCTTACATTTAGGTCTCTAATCCATTTTGAGTTTATTTTTGTGTATGGTGTTAGGGAGTGTTCTAATTTCATTCTTTTACATGTAGCTGTCTAGTTTTCCCAGCACCACTTATTGAAGAGACTGTCTTTTCTCCATTGTATATCTTTGCTTCCTTTGTCATAGATTAGTTGACCATAGGTGCATGGGTTTATCTCTCGGCTTTCTATCCTGTTCCATTGATCTATGTTTCTGTTTTTGTGCCAGTACCATATTGTCTTGATTACTGTAGCTTTGTAGTATAGTCTGAAGTCAGGGAGTCTGATTCCTCCAGCTCCGTATTTTTTCCCTCAAGACTGCTTTGACTCTTTGGGGTCTTTTGTGTCGCCATACAAATTTTAAGATTTTTTGTTCTAGTTCTGTAAAAAAAATGCCATTGTTAATTTGATAAGGATTACATTGAATCTGTAGATTGCTTTGGGTAGTATAGTCATTTTCACAATATTGATTCCTCCAATCCAAGAACATGGTATATCTCTCCTTCTGTTTGTATCGTCTTTACTTTCTTTCATCAGTGTCTTATAGTTTTCTGCATACAGGTCTTTTGTCTCCCTAGGTAGGTTTATTCCTAGGTATTTTCTTCTTTTTGTTGCAATGGTAAATGTACTCCTGTGTTCTTTCTTGATCATTAGAATAAACTTTAACATTTCCATGCTAAGTTAGAGTACATTTTCCCTCTGGTCCTCATGAGTCTAATTATGGTCTCAGATCCTTAGAGATTGTGTAGGGAGGTGCGAGAGGTGTTTGGTTGGAGTTTGGTCTTTGACCTACTCTTCTCCCCACAATCCATTTTCTTCAACAGTTTCTGAAACTTCCTCTTCTGCTGAGCTGAGACAACCCTCCTTGACCCCAATCAATCAAATTTCTACAATAAACCTGATTCCATGATGTTCTTTGCCTCCCCCACTACCCCATCCCCCTTTTCTTGTCTCTGCGGTCCTGCTTACTCAGACATTGCTCTGTTCAGCTGTTGTTGGGTGTGTATCTGTTTATGTCCTTTTGTCATACAAGTGTCCATGTGTGAATCTGACCTAGTTTTGCTCTGAGATTTGGACCCTTGTTTTAAATTGCCTGCCTCTCCAGAGACCATCTTGGTGTGGCTGGGTCTCCTGGTTTCTCATATGTGTAGCCACAAAATAGATTTCCTTTATCCCCAGTCACTAGGAAGGGCCCCTATTTGGTGGCAGTGCCCTGAACTGCCTGCAGCTGTGAGCAGAGGAGAAGCAAGTGGGGGCAGAAGGCAGTGGCATCCCTAGGGGTGGGAGGAACATTCAGGCAGGGACTGGAAGTAGCTTCTTCCAAAATCCCCGTGACTTATCATCACCCTCCTGCAGCTTCCATACAACCTGCTGCCTCCTTTGGTCCATGTCTGTGGAAAGTCCTCGGCAACCCTTGAAACCTTCTTACTGCCCCCAAACACAGTACCTTTGGACAGGGCAGAATCTGGCAGCCATGGCTGCGCCTGGAGAGCTGTCTTCTTGGACAGACACAAAGGGATAATAACCTTGTTGTGAGACCTTCTTGGAAAGTCACTTAATCTCCCTGGGCCTCAGTATCCTCATCTCTAAAATGGGCACAGTAATGTCTGAGGCAGGTGATATTTTCTACTTCTCAAGATTATTTTGAGGAAAATACATGTGAAACAAAGATTATGATGTCAGTCCACTTATCAAGATGAAGGAGAGGTTGATACTCGTTTCCTCACATAGTTACTGAAGGATGGTATAATTGACCTGGGTGACCACCAGCTGGTCTATTGCTTTTTCTTTATGACTCTGTGCCCTGAGCTGTGCTCTTGGGACTTGAAGTCATTAGAATGTTAGATTTTAGGAACCAAGGGTCAGGAGCGAAAACTTCCCTGACAGAAGTGGAAGAACAGAAGAGACCACATGAGTTAAGTCAAGTAGAATCATTAGGATGGCTTTTGGTTGGTTAGTTAGTTTTAAAAGACTGCAGATTTAGAAGACATCAGAGAATTAAAACTGCTAGGCACAATGAACTACACTAACAATATAATTTCACGTCTCTCACCGCTCAAGCACACCCTGGATTCAGGCAAAGAGAAAAACAAAACCCTGCAGAGTTATAGTACTGTGCCTCTAGTTTTTGTTTGTTTGATTTTAACCTTCCAAAAACTAGACTTTTACTTAGACAGGGTCAGCAGCTTTTTCTGCAAAGTGCAAATAGTAAATATTTTGGGACTTTTGTGTCACCTTTGCTGTTGTAGCGTGAAAGCAGCCATAGACAATAAATAATGTGTGTGACTGTGTTCCAATAAAACTTTATCAATGGACACAAAAAGTTGAATTTCATATAATTTCTACGTGTCACAAAGGATGATTCCCTTTTTAACCTTTTTCAGCTATTTAAGAATATAAAAACCCTTCTTAACTTGTATACCGTTAAAAATGATTAAAGAAGACAATTTAGGTAATACAAACAAACTTAAACATTTCATGAAGTAAGCAGTGTCCATTCTCAAAGGACCAGAGGACTGCAAAATGAGGCAGGAGGCGGGAAGCTTTTATAGGATAAAGAATGAGAAACAAGGAAGAAAAAAGCAGAAAATGAAGAGAGAAGAAGGACATGAGTACAGAGCTCAGAGTTGCCTTGGCATCTGGAGACTGGCTGACTGGATACAGGCAGATCTCGAGACACTGCTGGTTGGGTTGCAGACTATCATGGTAAAGCAAGTAATCACGATAACTCGAGTCACAGGAATCTTTTGGTTTCCCAGTGCATATAAAAGTTATGTTTACACAGTATTGTAATCTATTAAGTATGCAAAGGACATTATCTCTAAAAAAAAACAATTTAAGTACCTTAATTAAAAAATACTTTACTGTTAAAAAATGCTAGTCATCAATTTGAGCCTGCAGTGAGTTGTAATCTTTCTGCTGGTGAAGGGTCTTGCCTCGGTGTCGATGGCTGCTGACTGATCAGGCTGGTGGTGGCTGAGGCAATGTCTTAACATAAGACACAATGAAGTTTGCAGCATTGATTGACTGTTCTTTTCACGGTCGATTTCTCTGTAGCATGCAAAGCTATATGATGGCATTTTACCCACAGCAGAACTTCTTTCAAAATTGGAGTCAATCCTCTCAAACCCTGCTGCTACTTTATCAGCTAAGTTTATGTAATATTTAAAAAATTTTAAACATCTTTATTGGAGTATAATTGCTTTACAATGGTGTGCTAGTTTCTGCTGTATAACAAAGTGAATCAGCTGTACGTATCCATATATCCCCATATCTCCTCCCTCTTGCATCTCCCTCCCACCCTCCCTATCCCACCCCTGTAGGTGGTCACAAAGCACCAAGCTGATCTCCCTGTGCTATGCGGCTGCTTCCCACTAGCTATCTATTTTACATTTGGTAGTGTATATATGTCCATGTCACTCTCTCACTTTGTCCCAGCTTACCCTTACCCCTCCCTGTGTCCTCAAGTTCATTCTCTACGTCTGCATCTTTATTCCTGTCCTGCCCCTAGGTTCTTCAGAACCTTTTTTTTTTAGATTCCATATATATGTGTCAGCATATGGTATTTGTTTTTCTCTTTCTGACGTACTTTTCTCTGCACGACACACTCTGGGTCCATCCACTTCACTACAAATAACTCAATTTTGTTTCTTTTTATGGCAGAGTAATATTCCATTGTATATATGTGCCACATCTTCTTTATCCATTCATCTGCTGATTCTTTGTTGTCATTTCAACAATTTTCACAGCATCTTCATCAGGAATAGATTCCATCTCAAGAAATCACTTTCTTTGTTCATCCATAAGAAGCAGCTCCTCATCAGTTAAAGTTTTATCATGAGACTGCAGTAATTTAGCCACATCTTCAGGCTCTACATCTAATTCTAGTTCTCTTGCTAATTTTACCACTTCTGCATTTACTTCCTCCACCGAAGTCTTGAACCCCTCAAAGTCATCCATGAGGGTTGGAATCAACTTCTTCCAAACTCCTGTGAATGTGGATAGTTTGACTTCTTCCCATGAATCATGAATGTTCTTAATGACATCTAGGGTGGTGAATCTTTTCTAGAAGGTTTTCAATTTACTTTGCCCAGATCCATCAGAGAAATCACTATCTATGGCAGGTAGAGCCTCACAATATGTATTTCTTAAATAATAAAACAAGTCAAAGTAACTCTTTAATCCATGGGCTGCAGAATGAATGCTATGTTAGCAGGCATGAAACAACATTAATCTTTTTTTTTTTTATAAAGAGACAATGAAATGTATTGATTGTTAGGAATGAAATAAATAGGGAGGGAGGTGCCGCTGTGTTATGTAAATTGCCCACCACTCTATACACTGGCAGCAGCTCTCCAGTTCAGGGTTTGTGCTTGTTTGTATTCACAGATGTGCCCATATTGTGTCTTTTCTAATACTTTGTCATCCCATGACTTTGAGCTTGTAAATGGCTTCCTGTGTTCCTTAGGATGAGACGAGAACTGCTTAAAATCATGTACAAACCTGACTGGACAGACCCGCACTTATCCCCAACCCCCCAGTCCAGTTCACACTATTTTGGAAACAACATTAATCTTGTCCATCTCCATCAGAGCTCTTGGGTGACCAGGTGCATTGTCAGTGAGCAGTAATATTTTGAAAGGAATCTTTTTTTTTTTTTTCTTCTGAGCAGTAAGTCTCAACAGTGGGCTTAAAATATTTAGTAAACCATGTTGTCAGCAGATGTGCTGTCATCTGGGCTTTGTTGTTCCATTTATAGAGCACAGGCAGAGTTGATTCAGCACAATTCTTAAGGGCCCTAGGATTTTCAGAATGATAAATGAGCATTGGCTTCAACTTCAAGTCACCAGCTGCATTAACCCCTAAAAAGGGAGTCAGCCTGCCCTTTGAAGCTTTGAAGCCAGGCATTGACTTCTCTTCTCTAGCTATGAAGCTCCTAGATGGCATCTTCTTCCAATATAAGGCTGTTTCGTCTACATTGAGTATCTGTTGTTTAGTGTAGCCACCTTCATTAATGACCTGAGCTGGATCTTCTGGATAACTTGCTGCAGCTTCTATATCAACACTTGCTGCTTCACCTTGCACTTTGATGTTATGGAGACGGCTTCTTTCTGTAAGCCTCATGAATTAACCTCTGCTATCTTCAGATTTTTCTTCTGCAGCTTCCTTACCTCTCAGCCTTGTTCTGGATTCAGCTTTGACCTAAGGGAATGTTGTGGCTGGTTTGATCTTCTCTCCAGACCACTAAAACTTTCTCCACATCAGCAATAACACTGTTTTGCTTTATCAATTGTGTGTTCATTGGAGTAGCACTTTTAATGTCCTTCAAGAACTTTTCTTTTGATTCACAACTTGGCTGCCCGTTTGGCACAAGAGGCCTGGCTTTGGGCTTATCGCAGCTTTAGACATGGCTTTCTCACTAAGCTCAATCATTTCTAGCTTTTGATTTAAAGCGAGAGACATGTGACCCTTCCTTTCACTTGAACACTTTGAGACCATTGTAGATTTATTAATTGGCCTAATCTCACTGTTGTGTCTCGGGAAATAGGGAGGCTGAGGGAAAGGAGAGAGATGGGGGAACAGCTGGTCGGTGGAGCAGTCAGAACACACACATCTATCGATTAAGTTCACCGTCTTACATGGGCACAATTCGTGACCACCCCCCATTACAATAGTAACATCAAAGGCCACTGATCACCATAACAAGTATAATAATAATGAAAAACTTTAAAAGATTGCAAGATATGTCAAAATGTGACACAGATACGAAGTGAGAAAATGCTGTTGGAAAAATGGTGGCAATAGACTTGCTCGGCGCAGGGTTGCCACAAACCTTCAATTTGTAAAAAATGCAGTATCTGCAAAATGCAATGAAGTGAAGCACGACAAAGCGAGGTGTGCCTGCAGGCTGTGTTTTTGGTTGAGTGGAACATTTTCAGGGACATGAAAGTTTTGGTTTACTGATGTGGCAACCCTGGCAGAAGCGGCTTCATCTTGGGCCTAGAAATGACTACATTTCACCAGGTACAAGAACAGGTGGTCTTCCAGATTTGGCCTGTGAGATGTAGTTTGTTGACCTCTGTAGTACATTGCTGGGGCTTATCTCCCAAATTTTAGGAGATTCTCCAGGAAGTCTGGGAAATCCTCTCTTTGGTAGTAATTTTGTCAAAATTGGAAGGAAACAATTAGTGCATACTAAGGAAATCGTCCCCTTAATAGAAATCCCTGCCATTTAATTTTCACATGAATGTTCTGAAATAAATAAGAGACCTGGAGAGCCTGCAACCTAACTATAGTCAGACAGGTTTGTACTGCTGTTAACAGAGAGAGAGAGAGAGAGGAGAGAGAAGAGGCATTGCTTGGTGTGACTCCAGGGGCTTGGGCTGGGCCTGTAAATTGGCGAGCTTCGTGGATTTGTAAATCTTTAGAACGTAAGATGAAAAAGCGAACAGGAAGAGGAAGAAATCATTTGGTTCACTCCTCGCCTAGACAAGTCTGCGTTTTAAATGTGCAGTTTGTGCATATGCATAATTTCAAGTGTGACTTTACACTCAGGTGCCCTCCAAGGTAACCGCTCCATTGACTTGCTGAGGAACACTCATTTGTGCAACTTTATTGGTTCTAAAGGGAATGGTTCACTTTGCTGCTTAAATACCTGCTACCTATTAATTGCTCTTCTGAGACCTTTATACATCCTGCGTTACCATACGTTTACTTATCATCGGTGCACCGATATCTTACCGCCTCTGGTAAAAATCTTTCATATGGATGAAAGACTAAAACAAATGATAGGAAAACGTAATTTTCTAAAGAAATGGCACTCACGGTGCTCTAGTTTCAACTGTAGCATCTCTTTGATCGGTCAGCTAGTGTTTCGCAGCCACACGGTGAATATGCTATTTATTCACTCCATCTCGATGGATTTTTAAACGTTAGTATATTGAAGTAATACGCAAATGTTCTTAACTATTTTTCCTTTTGCTTCCTCCTACTTGCTTATTATTCGTTTTGTTCTCCTTCCTTTATACTCATCATTTCATGGTTAATCTTTTCTGCTCTTTGGAGCACTTCTTGCTCGTCCACAATTCTCCATTGGGATTGTTTCTTAGCATCTAAATCCCTGAGTCACTTAGGTGCTCTGATGAGGAAGGAGGGCTGCATTCGTGGTTTGGCACAGAGAAGGGGGTGTAGGAAATCAGCTTGACCCAGTGACAGACGTGTGGGAGGGACACCGTGCACACTGGCTGAGTCTGGTGGATCTCGTCTGATTATGCAACCACATAGGAAACAGATTTGTGCAAGTAAGAAGCAACGAAGGGAGAAGAGGTGACTTTTCTCATGATCTCAGGTGTCACCAGGCTCCCAGCGGGGAGCAGGGGCTCATCAGTTTGGTAATTTGAAGTGAGTTTAGCGAAGGGACTATTTGCAAAAGTTTGAGTAGGTGTAAGGAAACCAAGAGGGGGCAATTCAGTGTCTGGAGACAGACAGGGAGGGCAAGTGCTGCGACCTTCACACACGTGTCCCGTGACAACCACCTGGGGAGGAAGTAGGAGAACAAACACTCTGACTCTTTTCCTCCCTCCTTCACTCCCCTCCTGGGGCCTCTGGCTGGGCAGACACAGTGGGAAGCCAGACAAGTCTGCCTCCCAGGGCCCAGGGCAGAGGTGGATCAGAGGGAGGAATCTCCCATAAGAAGTAATAGGATCATCTCCTATGATAAAACGATGGTGCCTTTTGGTGGATTGCAAAAATATTGATTATCTTTGGTCTTTCGCTCTCAGAGAGCATAGATCTTATCTCGTTCATCTTTGCCTATTTAGCTTTGTTGACTGAAAAAAAAATGTACAACGTGAGAGTTATGAGTTAAGTTTTATTCGGGGCAAAGTGAGGACTATAGCCTGGGAGACAGCATTTCAGATAACTCTGAGAAACTGCTCCAAAGAGGTAAGTGGGGGAGGTCAGTATACATGTGATTCTGGTGAAGGGGGAGTACATGTAACCAAGCGCGCTTTTTGCAGAAGGCTGCTGCTAACCTCATGAAGGTTACTGCTGGTCACGAGGAGCAGACGTCACCTTGAAGGATTTTAGTGCTTTTCTAGATACGAGGAGATACAAGAATGGGGCACATCAAATTTTCTCCTGAGAATATCTAACTAACTGAAGGACTTTTCTGCCAGGTTTTCCCAGAGCACAGAGTGCCTCATTCCTGATCTCCAGCCTGAACTCCTTTCAGGGGTTGTTGAAGGTCAGAGGCTGCGGCAGCTCGTGATTTAATCCTCGTAGAGGTAGATGGCAAGTGCCAATTCGTAGCTGGCAACTTATTTCCTTGAACATAGGAGATGATGAGGTCTCACAGCTAATATTCGTTTACTGAGGGTTTGTAAACTCATGGAGCTGGAAAGGACCACCTCCACATTCAACGCATGAGGGAACTGAGGCCCAGAACGCCCCGGCAGCCCTCTCAAGGTCACTCGGTGGCAGATCCTGGGCAAGAACCCAGTTTGGTGATCACTTTGTTTTCAACTTGATTCCTAATGTTAGTGGGATTCCTATTTCCTAAAGAATCAGTTTCTCAAGTTATTTTATGATATCTCCGTTTTCTCTTTCAAACAAATATTTCATGCCCACGATGTGCCAGGTACTGTTTCCGATGCTGGGGATTCAGCCGTGAACAAAGCAGACGAAAGGAATCCCTGACCTCACAGACCTTACGTTCTAGTCAGGGCAGACGGAAGGTGAACAGATAACGTTAAACATGTCAATAGTGCGTCAGGTGGTGAAAGGGCTGTGGAGAATAACGAAACAAGGAAGGGGATGGGCAGTCAGAGAAAGCCTCCTGAGAAGGTGACATCTGAGTAAGGACGGGGTGATAAACCTGGATCGATAGATCTATCATCTATCCATCCACCCGCGGGGAGAGCTCTCCAGGTAAACGCTGAGGCCTCGTTACAGGAGCATCCCGGGCTGTTCATAGAAGAGCAGGGCTGCCTGTGTGGCTGGGTTAGGGGGATGTGAGGTAGAAGATGAGGTCAGAGAAGGAGGTCACAGTCGGTGGAGGCTGATTAGGACCTTGGAGGCCAGTGGAGGCCATTGGACTATGCTTTTTCTCGGAAAGAGATGGGAAGACTGGGAGAGTTGGGAGGCAGGATGGGCTTGACCAGAGGGGCAAAAAGACCTTACTTAGGTTTCAACAAAATCGCTCCTCACTGGTATGTGAAAGAAGGACTGTAGCTGGGCAAAGGCAAGAGCAGGGAGACTGATTAATGAAACCTCTGCAATAATCCCAAAGCAGAAATAGCTTTTTTGTTGTCTCTAAATAGTAAAAGTAAACCATACTTATTATTAGAAAAAAAAAAAAAAGAACAACATATAAAATGCAAAACAAAAAAAAATCAAGATGAAAATTATCTCTAATCTCAGCATCCAAACATAACCACTATTAACATTTTGGTATGTAATCATCCAGAATTTTTAAAACTCCAGTATGAGATCATAGAACATATACTTCTTCTGTATAACAAAATACTGTATACATCTTTAAATATAGATTAAGATAGATCTACATCATTAATGTTAGTGACCACAGTATATATCATTGTAAATCTCTACCATTTATTTAACTAATTTATTACTGATGGGCTTTTACATTGTTTCACTATTATATACAAAACTGGGCCACTTGATGGTTCCCTTACTTACCTTTTGGCTTGTCCAAGTTTGCATTTACCCCTTTGATATCTCTGTGAAGGAGGGCGGGTCAGGACTTTTAGTTGTCTCTCCCTAATGTTTATCCACGGGTAGACCAATGTGTGCAGCCAAGTTGCACTACGGATGGCATTTGAAGCCCAACTCTCTTCCTGCTATTCTAACCATTATTAAATGTTTTGATAGTATCCGTACTAAAGCGTGGTGTTCATACACACTTTTGAGACAAAATCTTAAAGAAGAATCACCTGCCGTAAGGATGAAACTATCTAGTTTTGAAGCTTAGGTCTCATATTGGAGGTTTTGGTGGTTCCAGCTTCCCCTTCCCACCTGCATGGAGAGTCATTAGTGTTGCCATCTAACTCCAACCGTACCATTTACCATATTTTAAAAGGTAAATGTATGTCCACTTTGGCCCAGTGAAATGTTTCTCCCATCAGTAGTCTTGATCACGTGGTCATGGTGGGATTCCAGAGACCCACAGATTCTGAGGATCACAAGCAGTAGGGAATGACCAACTGCTCCTCGGGAGGAAGGACGAAGACGGATCCCCAGGTGATGGTAGTTCACAAGTCACCCAGCAGATGGCGATAGTTCACAGACTTTCAGAGCCCGAAGAGCCCTTTAGAATCAGTTTGGAGTCCCTTGTGGTGGTTGAGATGAGGACAAAACAGAGAGGTTCCATTATGTTGCCTCAGACGACTGACTTCTTCCGTGGTTAACTAGTCCCACCAAAATGGGGGAGGGCAGCTAATTTTAGATTTTAGTTCTTGCAATGGAAAGAAAAGTTCACAGGCAGAAACTGAAGTCGCTTCAGTGATCTGAGACGTTTATAATATCTTACTTCTAATCAGTGCTGAGCCCTAATGGTAAAAAGAACTGATACAATAAATTTATCTCTAAAATAAAATGAAATAAAGGGCTGCGAAATTCAGAAAGAATTTAAACAATGAAAAACAGAAGAGTGAGAGAGAAGAAAAACTGCAAATGACTGGAAGTTAAGTCAGGCCAAATTTTTGATTGTTTTTGCATCAGACATCACCACTGGTAATTATTTACATTAATCTGGAAAATGTTTTGGTGATGCTCAAGAAAGTAAAGAATTTAGTTTCTGAGTCTACAGTGATTATTTCTCTTGTTTAAACATTCATTTGCCAATTCATTTTTTTAAATAAATGTATTTATTTATTTATTTTTAATTTTGGGTCTTTGTTGCTGCATGTGGGCTTTCCCTAGTTGAGGTGAGCGGGGGCTACTCTTTGTTGCCGTGCTGTGGGCTTCTCATTGCTGTGGCTTCTCTTGTTGCGGAGCAGGGGCTCTAGGCACGCGGGCTTCAGTAGTTGTGGCAGGTGGCCTCAGTAGTTGTGGCTCGCAGGCTCTAGAGCTCAGGCTCAGTAGTTGTGGTGCACGGGCTTAGTTGCTCCGCGGCATGTGGGATCTTCCCGGACCAGGGCTCGAACCCGTGTCCCCTACGTTGGTAGGTGGATTCTTAACTACTGTGCCACCAGGGAATTCCTGCCAATTCATTTTTTAAAATGTGTATTTAATACCAATGATATGCCAGGCAGTTTCTGGGTGCTGGGTTCTTAGCAGTAAGTAAGATAGACAGTCTCTGCCTTCATGGAGCTTATATGTGGGAGAATCAGTCTCAGTAAATAAGTAGATAATAAAATAAATACTTACTACATTATCCTACATAAATAATATACCTTTAATGTTAAGTGTTAAGAGGAAAAGAGATGGGGTGAGAGGGCATAGAGGATGCAGGAGCTGCTGTTTGGAATAGGTTACCAAGGAAGCCTTCTCTTAAAAAGAGGTTTGAGCAGAGTCCCTCCTTGTGGGGGGGAGCGGCAAGTGCAAAGGTCCTGGGGTGAGAGCAGCCTTGGAATATTCTACAAACAGTAAGGAATATGGTAAGTGAGACGAATGTTAGGAAATGAGGTCAGAAAGGTAGCCAGAGGCCAGGGGTCAGATCATGTCCAGTTTTGTAGGTTCTGGTGAGGACTTTGGATTTTATTCCAAGTTAGTTGCAAAGATCTTGAAGTGTTTCGAGCAGCAGAATGATCTGATCTGATCTACATTTTGAACATGATCACTATGGCTATGGTGTGTGGACCCCAGCAGAGAGGAAGGGAGATGAATAGAGAGGCAACATATTGTTCGAAGGAGAATATATATGAAAAGAAAAGGTAGAGAGCCAAACCAAAACCATGGAATTTTGGAACCAGCAAGTTGTTTAAGGACCTAGCCAAACTTCCACAATTTTCTGATAAGGAGCTGAGCTATCACCAGATTATATGACTAGTTCTAGGTCACAGTTAGTTGCCGTGAGTGTTAGATTCACAGGACTCTCTGTCCAGGATTCCTGGCATTTCCTACCCTCCTCTCTGTGCAGAGACACCACTTGCCTGCGTGGTTGGGCCCTTCCGTGTAAGAGCAGTGCCGCTTCTTACCGTCTGATGCTTAATTTCTCACCCATCTTCTGGATGCCTGTAGCTCCTTTTTAGAGCAGGGGGACTGTTGTCTCCATGGTCCCAGGTGCAGACATTGCACGTGAGTTTTCTGAGACGCTTCTTCCGTTGCAAGGCTTTATGTCTTTCAGCCAGAAGTGCTGGGATTCCTTCTCTTCTCTTGGTGCTTCCAAGAACACCTTCTGACCCTGAACACATTCTGGGTCCTGCTGCACACCCCCCAATGGAAATCCTGTGCTTAGACCGTTAGCATTCTGTGCAGTCAGACCGTGGTCTACAGGGACCTCGTTGTAAACCTGATGGAGATTAAGAATCTGTAGGGAGATCTTCTGTTGCAATGGGCTATTATTTGGGGCACCATAGGGTATAGTTCTCAACTGAGGGTGATTTTGCCCCCTACAGGGCTCTTGGCAGCCTCTGGAGACATGTTCGGCTGTCTCAGCTGGGGGGAAGGTTCTCCTGGCATCTTGCGGGGAAAGGCCAGGGATGCTGCTAAACAGCCTATAACACACAGAACCCCACCGTCACAACACACACACACACACACACCAAAAAGTGATCCAGCCCCATATGTCAGTAGTGCCGAGGCTGAGAAATCCTATTACAAGACAAAAATAAAATTAGAAAATCTAAGCCTTGCTCAAAATAAAATGGCAATCAGGCTGGAAAATTAACTGACATTCAAAAAATCAACTCAAGCGAAGACTTTTTCTCAAACTTTTTTGGACTGCAGCACACAGGAAGAATATACAATTTGTGCTGCAGCCCAGAGCACACAAACACGTCTAGAAATACATGTGTGTATGTGCAGATGTCTCGTCGAACAATACTCACCGTTGCTAAATTCAGAGCTTTATATTTTCATCCATTTGGTTCCATTTTTGAAAACTGTGGTCAGGCCCCAGTGGGTTATTTTTACTCGCCACTAATGGGTTTAAAATGTGCAGCTAGAATAATACTGAATCAGATATATAAGGAACTTGAATAGTTTCATATAAATGACATATCAGCACTGAACGGCATGGAGTGAGGGTGGATTCTGTATAGAAGCCCCCTAAAGGATCAGCCACTAATTCCACAGATAGTTATTTTTGCCACACCCTTGTCAGAGTTGAGCCAGTCCTTGTTTTCCAGGGTTCAGGATCCAATCCAGTGAACAGACACGTGGCGTGCGCGATACGGAGGTGCTCTGCACGTGGGGAAGGGGAGCGATGGATTTTGTGGGTGTGGGAACTGAGAGGTGGGTTGGCAAAGATGCCACAGTGAGGTCACACTGGGCATGGCTGGGAAGAATCGAGTGGGATTTCTCCAAAGGGTCAGAGGAATAGGAACAGGAGAATCCAGGCAGAAGGATTTCTGGGTTGAGTGATGAGGGAGATCTTCAAGGGTATGAAGGAGGCCAAAAGATACAGGGGTGCAGAGGGAGAAGGTAGAACCTCCCCTGCACCCCGTGTTGGGTCATGTAAAACCAGCTTCATTAGCGTGTTGCTCTCCTGCCCCTCCTTGTTTACAGGATAAAGGCCACACTCCATGGCTCAACGTTCAGTATCTTCCATGGTCTAGCCCCAGCCAACCTCTCTCCCTTACCGCTCTTGACTTCACAGCATGAGGCCTCCATCCCGGCAGAAGGATCCCAGCTACACCCGCTGTGCCCAGGAGGCTGCCTGCTCTGTCACTTCCTTCTCTTCCCTTGCTCAGCAGATTCTAGGTGGTATCTTCTCAAGGTGTAGGTTTCAAAACCCTGCAGAAATTCTTCCCTTAGAAAGCGACCCATGGCAATTCCACTGGATAATTCCATTCAGTGAATTCTCAGCGTTGGCATTTCATGATTTTCTGTCTGATGAAGAAAAGTTTGTGAGCCTTCAGTGCTTGGAAACTCTCAGGGCACCCCGGCTCCACCTCGACGCTCTGTGCCTTGGTTTTATCAATATGCCACAATGTCTACTGACAATGAGAACAGATTACTCTTGTTTTCATTCATTTTGAAAAGGTTTCTTGGGCACAACTAATCTCATGACCTAGAGAGAGGCTGGCTTGCTTCTGTCACAGGCTCTTTATGGAGTTTTCGATTAATCGTTGGGCAGGATTGTGGGTCGGATTGAGGCTCAAAGTCAGACTGCCTTCCCTGATTTAAGACTGGCTCTGCTCCCATGACAATATTCACAAAGTAGGAGTTGTTTTCATCATGATGGGACATCCCCAGCTTAGTTATCACCAACAGTCTTGTCCACAGTATGGCTGTCTTCTGGGGCCATGCAGGCTTTGGGAATGTGAGTTTACTCAAGACATTGGAATGTATTTTTTTCTTCCAGTTTTATTGAGATTTAATTGACATACAACACTGTGTAAGTTTAAGGTGTGAGGCATAATGATTTGCCTCACATACCTCGTGAAAAGATTATCACAATAAGTTTAGTGAACATCTATCATCTCATACAGACACAAAATATAAATTTAAAAAAATAGAAAAAATTTTGTTTGTGATGAGAACTCAGGACTTAACTCTCTTACTAACTTTCATATATGACATCCAGCAGTGTTCATTAGATTTATCATGTTGTCCATCACATCCCTCGTACTTATTTATCTTATTTGTACAAACTGGAAGTTTGTACACTTTGATTGCCTTTATCCAGGTCCCCCTCCCTCAGTCCCCACCTCTGATAACACAATTCTGATCTCTTTTTCTATGAGTTTGTTTGTTTGTGTTTGAAGTGTAATTGACCTACAACACTATGTTAGTTCCTCACACACCATAGGGACTCGACACACGTCTAGTTATGATGTGTCACCATACAAAAATGTTACCTGACCTAGAAGGTACTATGCTAAATGAAATACGTCAGACAGAGAAAAACAGTTACTGTCTGACTTACATGCAGAATCTAAAAATCAAAAACAAACGAACAAACATAACAAAACAGAGTTGTAGATACAGAGAACACACAAGTGGTTTCCAGAGGGGAGGGGGAGCGGGGGGCAAAGAAACAGGTAAGAGAGGTGAAGAGGTACAAACGTCCATTTGCAGAATGAATGAGTCACAGGTATGAGATGTACAGTGAATGTTTGTTTTTTTTGTTTTGTTTTGTTTTTTTTGTGGTACGTGGGCCTCTCACTGTTGTGGCCTCTCCCGTTGCGGAGCACAGGCTCCGGACGCGCAAGCTCAGCGGCCATGGCTCACGGGCCCAGCCGCTCCGCGGCATGTGGGATCTTCCCGGACCGGGGCACGAACCTGTGTCCCCTGCATCGGCAGGCGGACTCTCAACCACTGCACCACCAGGGAAGCCCCAGTGAATGTATTTTTAAGTCATTTGTATTTCACCCATGCACAATACCACTTTGAGGAAATTTACGCACACGCACACACACACTGTCTCACACACACACTCATTCACACACACACACACTGACACACACGCACTCACACACCTTAATTAAAAAGAAATATGATAAGATGATCAGAAACCAGATAGAGGTAGGTAACATAATTGTATGAGATGAGACAGTTAAGTCCTGGATGTCACTAAACGCCAAACTTCCTATTAGCAAAAACAAGAAAGAAATCAAGGTCTTATAGAACTCTCAATGTCTGACCAAAGGATGCAAACTAGTTTTTCAGTGAAAAAAATTTTTTTTTCTGGTTACAGTTACAGGAAGAAATTACCAAAGAAATCATTATATAAAGAATATTGAGCATTATAGTGAATATGACTGTAATGGTGGTTTTAATAGTGGTTTAATGATGAGGAAATGTCTATGGGAATGATCAAACTTGACAGAAAGAAAACCCTTCGAAAATTAGACGCAGGGATAATATGTCCCTTAGAATTATTCAGTAAATTCCTTGACTATATTTTGAAGACCAACACCTAACATACATTCTGGTATTGAATACCAGAGATTTTTTTTAACTGGAGTTCAAAAGGATATTTCAAAAGTATCTTAATTCTTTTTCTTTCGTTTATTATTTTAGTATGGTGGTAAAATATACATAACGTAAAATTGACCGTTTTCACCATCTATAGTGTCCAGTTTGGTGGCATTAAGTTCATTTACAATGTTCGCAACTGTCACCATCATCTACCTCCTGAACTTTTCCCATCACCCCAGACAGAAACTCTGTCCATTAAGCAATGTAATAATTCTCCATTCCTTCCTCTCCCCAGCACCTGGTCCAAATTATTTTGTCTTTTTTTATTGAAGTATAGTTGATGTACAATATTATATAAGTTTGAGGTATACAACACAGTGATTCACAATTTTTAAAGGTTATGTTCCATTTATAGTTGTTATAAAATATTGGCTATATTCCTTGGGTTGTACAATATATCCATGTAGCTTATTTATTTTATACATAATAGTTTGTACCTCTTAACCTCCTACCTCTGTCTTGCTCCTCCCCCCTTTCCTCTCCCTACTAGAGAAAGACAAATACTGTATGGTATCATTTATATGTGGAATCTAAAAAATAAAACAAACTAGTGAATATAACAAAAAAGAAATAGACTTACAGATATAGAGAACAAACTAGTGGTTATCAAAAGTATCTTAATTCTTTTTAGTTCAGACACACTCTCTCTGAAGATAGTAGAACTTCCTTTGCCTTCCTAATTTGTCTTTACTAAACCAGAAACAATCTGGATAAATCACCTCCTGTACTATGTATTTCAGCATCAAGTATTTCTTTACTTGCCCAACTGCTTGTCTACACAGAAATCACCATCTTGACTCCTGAAGTTTTTCTTTATCCTGTCGAAATTTTGCCAGTTTATGTCTAGGTGTAGATCTTATTTCAGTGGAAATATTAGCCCTTTCAAAATATATTCTCTTGCTTTTTTTCCAGCTCAGACAAATTATATTTTTATGTTTTTGATTCTCATTTCTGTTCCCATTATTCTGGTAAATACCAAAGAAACACCCATAATCCCTCAGTTTGGACCTTGTGCTCTAAATCCACATCCATATCTATTATTTTCTCTCATATACTTTTTAATCTCTTTGACATTTTTCTCAGCATTCTGGGGTAATTCCTCAGGTTCATCTGAAAATCACTGGTTCAAGTTTCTCCAGTATCAGTTTTGTTCCTTATTATCTTAGGTGTGGATTTTCAATCTCCTAATAAAATTCACGCTTTGTTACATTGCTTTCTTTTTATTATGGACAGTTTCAAGCAGAGTGAAAAATATCAGGAATCCTTTGGATCCATGACTTCCCTGGTGGTCCACTGGCTAAGACTCCATGCTCCCAATGCAGGTTCGATCCCTGCTCAGGGAACTAGATCCCACATGCATGCCGCAACTAAAGATTCCACATGCTGCAACTAATGATCCCTCATGCCGCAATGAAGATCCCGAGTGCCACAACTCGGGGCCCCGGCAAAGCTTTCTTGCCGAATCTTAACAGTCGCCATATTTTCTTCAGTGTTGCCAAACAAACAAAAATTACAGATATTGGGGCAGCCCCTGTGTACCCCTCCCCACACCATTCTTCTCCCTTCTTTCTGAGAGGTATTTGTATTTAGAGTTTATGATTTCCCTACATTTTAATCATTATATGTAACATGTATATATATATATATTGATTTATTTACAAACAATGTGGTATTGTTTTGATTGTTTTTACATTTCTTATAAATGCAATGACATGGCAAGTATCCTTTTGTGACTGATTTTTTTTCCACTGCATTGTGTTTTTGCAAATTAAATTGTAAAGTTCTACTTCATGCAGTGTCACTGCTGTATAGTGACACTGGTGTATAAATATACCATAGTTTATCCATCAATTATTTTGATGTTGGACCTTTAAAGTGTTCCAGTTTTTGGTCATTACAATGTTGCAATGAACAATCTCATATATGTTTCCTTGAGTATGTGCTTACAAATGGAATTGCTAGGTTGTAGTGCATGCATATCTTCAGCTCCATCGCCTTTGAGAAATTTGTTCCTCAAAGTGATTGTAGCTATCTTCACTCCCCCTGGAAGTGTGTTCAAAACTCTTCTTGCTGTATGTCCTTGCTGACACTTGGTATTAGTCAGACTTTTACACATGGTCAGTCTGATGGATATAAAATACGTCATTATTGCTTTGATTTGCACTCCTCTATTGTTAGTGAAGTTAAACATAATTTTATAACTATTAATCATCTTATGACTTTTTATATGTTTTGCCTATTTTTATTGGAATAAACATGTACTTAATTATATACATAGTGTACATTTACATATAAATAAATATTAATAAGCATTAATATATGTAGAGTTAAATTCTAATCCTTAGCCAATAATGTGTTGCAAATATCTTCTTCTAGTCTGTGACTTATCCTTCACTTCACTTATGATATCAAGTATTGAATAGAAGTATTTTTTAATGTAGTTAAATATCTCTATTTTCTTTATACTTTATGGTTTCTGTGTGTTTTTTTAAAAACTACTTCCTTTCCCCAAGGTCATTAAGCAAAATCTTCTGTTTTATTCTAAAATCTTGAAAATTCTGCTTTTCATATTTAGAATCTTAATGTATCTAGGATTTAGTTTTAGGTATGGAGAAGTAGGAGGCTAATTTAATATTTTTTCCCATACAGACAACCACTTGCCCCAGCACCAATTATTGAATTATTCATCTTTTCTCCTGTTGATTTGCAACGGCATCTTTCTGATGTATCAGATCTCCATACATCTGTGAATCTGTTCCCGAGTTCTGTAGTCTATTTCTTTATCAGTACCACACTGACTTCCCTGGCGGTCCAGTGGTTAAGACTCCATGCTTCCACAGCAGGGTACATGGATTCCATCCCTGGTCAGGGAACTATGATCCTGCATGCCACACAGTGCGGCCAAATAAATAAATAAATTAAATAAAATAAAATAGGATACCACACTGTCTTAGTTTCTACAACTTTATAAAGTCCTGATATCTGGTAGGTAATTCTACTGCACTTTGTTCTTCAAAATTGTCTGCTCTTGACCCTTTGCTCTTCAATATAAGTTTTAGAATCAGTTTTCCAATATGGTGAAAAACCCTGAAGGGATTTTAAAAATCAGACTTATGTTGAATTTTAGAATTAGAATTATATTAAATTTATAAATAATTTTGGAGGAATTAGTACCTCTGTGATGTAGAATCATCCACTTCATGGCTATATCTCATCTGTTCATTTGGATATTTTTCAAAGGCTTTTAATAGACTTTTCACATTTTTTCATAAAAGTCCTTCATAGCTTTTGTTAGATTTATTCCCAAGGTCTTATATTTAGAAGTCTGTTTTAAATTTTTGGAATCTGTGGAATTTTCTTTTCTTTTTCTGTAGTTACAATTTTCTTTTCATGCACTTTTCCCATGTACTTTTGAAAAGAATATGCATTCTCTTACTTTGGTGTCTAGGGTTTTATATATGTCCTTTTGATCAAGCTTTTTAATATCATTGTTCAAATCTTCTATATTATCAGCTTGATGTAACAATTACTGAGAGAGATATGTTAAAATTTTCCATTGTATCTCCCTGCACCTCTCTCAATTTTTTTATTGATATATATATGAGGTTGTAATGTTAGATACCTACACGTTTTGTATTCCTGATGGTTCCTTTACTCATTACTTAGTAACAATTGTTATCATTAATAATACTTCATTTTCCCCTTAAAGTCTATGTTGTCCAATAATAATGTAGATCCACTAGCTTTCTTTTAGGTATTGCTTGAAACATCTATTACTCTTTTTTTTTTTTTTTAAACATTTGATCTCTCTGTGTCTTATATTTTAAGTACTTTCGGGAAACAACCTAATGCTTAACTTTTAAAATTTCAATATGACAAGCACTGTCTTTTAAATGGCAAGTTTATTACGTTAATAGTTATTATAATTGTTGACATTTTTTAAAATTTCTACCATCTTATTTTGTACTATTTACTCTGCTTTTTCCATTTTCTTGGAGAGGGGATCTTTATCTTTGCTCCTTTCCTGTCTTCTATAGAATTGACTGTATTTTCTTAGTCCCCTTTCCTCTCCATTGGGATGAAATTATATATTCTTTCATTTACTACCCATAAATTGTTAACTTTCAAACTTTTATGGTCTAAAGTTAATAAACATCTATTACCCTCTTCACAAACAATAAAAGGACCTTAGCAGCTTTGATCCAAATCAATTCCCTCTTGTCTTACATGTTACTTTTCAGCACTTTTGTTCCACTTTGTTTAATAGGTACAAGTTGAGGCTTTTTATTTATTTATTTTTACCGTAACGCTTGTTTAGATTTATCCATATAGTTTCTCTGCCCACTACCCTTTGCATCTTACTCTTTCCTTCTTCCTGAAGTTACTTCTCAGTAAATCCTTGAAGGTCTGTTAGGGACAAACTCTCTCAGGCTTTGCAATCATGTTTTTGTTTCACTCTCACTGCTGAACAATCATTTAATCAAACACAGAATTTCATGATGGTAATTATTTTCTCCTAGCACCTTTTCTCAGAGGAGAGAAGAGGGATGATAGGGTGTAAGTGTCTTTGGTTTAAACCATTTGCCAGTCAGAATACCTACAAGAGAACTGAACCACAGTTGGTGCTCCACTCTGAAACCACTTTAAGGAGCACAGAAAACCCACAGAGACACTGGAGCTCACTCTCACAATAGCATCAGTCATCTTGCCCTGCGGTTGTAGGTACATGTGTCTTCCTCCTCACTGGATTGTGAGCCACTGGCGAGCTGCGTCTCCTCTCTCTTTCTCATCTCAATCTCTCTATTCTACCTCCTGATTCCCAAGTGCAAGATCTGAACCAAGCCCTGTCTTGTACAATACTAAGCCAATTGCAGATCACACCAAATACATCTGTTTTTTGTCTGCTGCCCCCCAATCTCTCCTACTTGATCCATCCTTCACTCTCTGCTTTTCTAGATCATTCCCGTCAGCATGCAACCATGTTTACCACACTCACAGAAAAGATTTTCTGGATCCCACAACCCTTCCATCTACCATCTCATTTCTCTGCTTTCCTTCAGGCTAGAGTTATTGCGTTGTCTACATTAACTGTTACTACTTTTTTTCCAACGTCCTATTAACTCTTCAACTCACTCCAGTCTTCTTCCAATCCCACCACTCATGTAAAGAGAGCCAATGACCTCCATATTTCCAAATATAAATTCATCCCATGAACATAGAACATGCCATTAAATTTCTTAAAGTAATGTATAAATGATAATGAATGTTTTTATACATCTGACTATTTTCTTAGGACAGATTCCTAGGAGTAGAATCAGAAAATCAAATAACTCAAACACTTGGTATATACTGTCAAATTATCTTGCAGAAAGAGAAAGAGAGGGGTGGGGTGGAGAGAGAGTAAACTCTCACTTTTCAAGCCCTGTTATTTTCCTGACACTATGGACAGTAGTTTTCTGTTATTAATAGTTACTTGAGAATTACTACTAAACTCCCAGTGAAAATGACTGATTAGACACTTACAGCATTGCCAATGACCAGATTAAAGCTAGGGTCTTTCAACAAACTTTTTTTTTTTTTGCATTTGTCATGTGCAGAGCACCTTGTAAGAAGATTTTGCTCTTATAGAGAACATTCACTCATTCACTCACTCTCTTATCTAAGTAATACATACCGAGGGCCTGCTGTATACCTAACCCTGCCAGCCACTCTTTCAGCTGTTTAGAAATACTTTACTTGCCTATCTAACTTGTACACTGCCCACTCCACCGCAAGTCCTGAGCATCCCCACAGAATGTTGTCAACAAATTAGTATTCATTATTCTCTGAAGTTACAAAGAGTCCACACCTGAAATTTTCAGCACACCATGATGCAAACATGGCCGTAGGTTGTCCTGCTGTGTTCACAGCCACCTCTTGCGTTATGCTTTGCCTGTGTATCTCCTCCATCAGCAGGAAGTAGAGACGCAGGTACCTCACACCTTGGTTTCTGGCCATCTGCTTAGCTTTCCACAGCCCCATTATCTTTAGAAAGGGAGACTCCAAGGGAGAAGGCTACAGCGAGTTGTGCTTAGCTGACTGGTTTGTGTTCTTCCAAAGACAACACTCCACAGGGGTTGTGCAGTTGACGCCTCCTCTGTGTGTGCAGGCATAAAGATCATAAAGGAGTCAGGGAAGTTTTGAGGTGAGGGCTCTAGAAGTCATTTGGTGTCTGGGGTGACATTCTTGGGCTGTTGTCAAGTAAGGGTTTCATGAAGCATGATGAATGGAAAAGAGCAAACATACCTGCCTATAGCTGGTTCTCTAGAGCCATTCTCTCCCAACCATCCCACCCCTACCACCACAGAAACGTACCCCGGGATGAGTTAGTTTCGCTCAGGTGGAAAGAAAAGAACCAGACAGATTATTTGTGGGAAAGGGAGGAGCAAAGGAAACCATTCAGCATTCTTGCAGAGCCTCTGAGTCCCTGTGGCCGAGGCTGATGTTGGGGTTTTGAGGATGTCCAGCTAATAACACTTCTTCTCTTTGTCCATTTTCTGAACCAACTGAGAAATAAGACAACAAACTCAGACGATAAAGAATCAAATGCTTGTCCTTGTTTAGGATAAAGGCTAGATCAGAGAACATAGTTTAATCTAAGGCACAAGCTCCCTTTTGCAAACTCCCTTTTGCCCAATCCAGGCTATGGAACCCACTTGAGGGAAGGTTTGGGTTTGCAGAGAGATCACACCTGCCCAGGTCACTGCTTTCCACTTGTCGAGGTAGAGAAGGAAGGTGGGAAAGACCAAATTTGCCCCAAATTCTTCCTCGCTCCCCCAGGTCCTTTGATAGATTAGCTTCACTCAGTTCAGAAATATGGACCAAATGCTTCTACTCAGCATCTAAGTTTCTCTCTACCTCTGTAGGGAGGCGAAAAGGTTGGACGAGCATTCAACAGTATTTCAGGAAGCTCTTCTCATGATTGCAGCTTCAGGAGTGAAGAATAAGTGCTCCTCTCTCATCATTGCTAAGAGCTGTTAAGAAAAGAGACCCAAATACAACCTGGTCCTTATGAATGAAGATGAATTCTGATAAATGATAACTCACATCTTCTGGGAGGCTTATATTATTGAACACAAAGTTACAATCCCCAAGACGTGTAACTTCCATGCTGAACTAACTCCTTTTTTCATCCACATAAGTGAAATTCCCTAGTTGTTTCTTTTTCAAACTTCGCTTGGAGTAACAGATGCTTGCAATGTGTCTGAATTAAAAGTGTAAACTTTAGGGTCGCAGAATGTTAGTGCCAGCAGGTCATCAAATCCAGTCCAGTTCCTTGTTTTGTTAGAAAACACGAGAACCGGTGAGATTAAATGACTCGTTCAAGGTCACACAGTCATTTGTGTCCATCTCTCTCCCAGTTTTTGGTTTCCATGACTAGGGGTATTTCCAACTATACCACGATACATCAGAGAAACTTACTGTTCATAGAAAACTAGTGATGATTCAATAAAACCAAACATACAGGTTTTTTTTTTTTAAACAAAAGTCATCCTGTAATACAGTAATAGAAATTTGTCTTTTCTATATTAGTTTTCCTTGTAGTGGAATAACCCTTGAACTTGTTTTGTATTCAGTTAATGGTTTGACTATTCTGGTTCTAAATAAATGACTCCTTTTCAATGTTCTCTTTTCCTAATTAACAAAGTGTCAAGTAGAGAGAGATGAGTTATGTACTTTAATTACAATAACCCCAGGCTACTGGGAGAATTCTTATCAGTGGCTTGGACTGTGCGTTCTGTGCTCACTTAGAAACAGCATTGGTAAAATCTTTAGGGAAGCCATGGATTTGAGATCTGAGGTGGTGTGGTCATCAGGAAACACGAGTGGGGAACTTAATTCCAGATGTCTTCACACCATACTGTGTCTGGTACTCTCTCTGCTCATTTCCTTCCTGTTAAAAATGGGAAATGACAATTAGCCTGGATAATTATGAGAAACAGGAAGAGATGCTGCAAAGAGTATTGGAGTGCAGCATCAGGAGTCCAGAATTCTAGACCAGCTCTGCCACTGAACTGTCTCTGTGGGCTAGTCACATGGTCTCTCTGAGCCTCAGTTTACTCCTCTGTAAAATGGACTTGTGCTAGCTGATCTCCAAGGCCTTTCTACAAAAGTCAAGATGTCTTTGACTCTAAGTCCTTCTAATTCCACATTGTCATCCTACCCTTATCTCACACGCTTTGTTTCCCCAAACAGAGCAGTAACCTCTGGCTTCAAAGAGATAGGTTATATGCAGTGTCAAACAGAAGCAGTGATTATAAGGACCAAAGAACCTTATTCATTGAACAATATATGCCTTATTTTACTTGTCAAAATGAGCAGAGAAGCTGGAGTCATTTTCATTCTCATCATGGTACCATTTCATAGCTGCAGCAATGCATTTGTGGTCCTTTCCTCTAAGAGTTTCCTTCAAGGTAGACTTCCTAGGGTGGGTTAAAGGGCAGGACGAGAACTCAGTTACCCACACTCCAACGCCTGGTTCCTCTATATCCTTCTGGCTAAAGTATATTAGATACTCGGTGTCAAAACGTGTATGTTATTTTGCATATTGAACTAAGGGTCATATGGTTTGGTTCTGGTCCTGAATTTTCCACTAATGAGATGCATGACCTTGGTTTCAAGTCACTTCTCTTCTGTGGCCTGAGTTTCCACATTTATGAAATGAGACTTTTGGACCGGATGGTGTCTAAGTCCTCTTCCAGCTCTAAACTTCTAGCTCTGAGTTGGGGAAAGAGACAGGAATGGTGGCAGTTTGGGGAGAATGTCTTTGGATTTGGGGGCAAAGTCTCACCGTACAAGGATTTGTCCCCGATATTCCACCACTTAAACAGGCCTGACCAGCTGGGCCAGGACAGGACAGAGTCCCTCCATAGTGCAGCGCTGTGGTAGTATCTCCCATGCCTGGTGGAAGCCTTGGCTTCTGGTGAGTATGTGAAGTATTACTTAAATGGAGGATGGGGAGGTACATCAAGAAGTCTAAAATATGGTTCCTGCCCTCAGGGGGTTCACAACTGAGTTGAGAAACACAAGGGCAACATTCTGAGGCTAGGAGTCCAGAGGATGTAAAAACCATCTTGAATATCCATTGAGTTCAACAAACTGTGGAAGCTTGTTCTGCGCTCATGATTAGGGACATGTATTCGTGGGTGGATGGCACTGTCCAGGAGTTGGAAGAATGTCCTACAGGCCTTGGCTTGCTCCATCTTTTCTGGAGTCACCATTTTTTTCCCAGAAGGGTCTGTTTTCTCTCTCTCTCTTTTTTTTTTTGCGGTACGCGGGCCTCTCACTGCCGTGGCCTCTCCCGTTGCGGAGCACAGGCTCCGGACACGCAGGCTCAGCGGCCATGGCTCACGGGCCCAGCCGCTCCATGGCATGTGGGATCTTCCTGGACCGGGGCACGAACCCGTGTCCCCTGCATCGGCAGGCGGACTCTCAACCACTGCGCCACCAGGGAAGCCCTATTGTTCTCTTTTTAAAATATCACTTGATTTTGGTCTTTGGATGATACACATTCAGCTCTGTCTCCACAGAATGCATGCAGCTGGAAGGGTGGCTAGACTATGTATATAAGGACACACAAGAGGGAAAAGGAAGGTGATGTGGACAAGAGCGTTAACCAAAGTCTTGGGGTAAGAAAACACAAGATGTGTTCACAAGTCAACTGGTAAACCAGGTTGGCCATTAAAACTTTGGAAGAGGGGGAAAAAAAGAGTCAAAACCATGCTCTGGAGTCCGATTATAAGTGTCATGATGTAATCAAAAAAGAGACCAAGGATAAATCTAGTGCCGCTGTATATTGTCTGTGTGCCTTTGAGCGAGTTATTTAATCTTTTTCAGTTTATACCTTCACATGGTAAAATGGGAGGAATAATACCAATTTCACAGGATTTTGTGAGAATTAATAGAAACAATCTATGAAAAGCTCTTGGCACGGTAAAAATGAGCAATAAATGTTAATTTTCTCAATCCCAGGCTCTTCCTCTTTCCACAGTGATTTCTTCTCCTGCAGGCACTGGGAAAGCAGCAAACTTGGTTTTGAGTTAGGCTCGGCCAGTTACAAAGTGTTTCATCTTGGTCAAACCACTTAACTGCCCTGACTTCAGTTTCTTATCTACCAAATGAAATTCACCACACTTACCTTTCAGGATTATTGTAAAGTTTAGAAATGTATGATATGAAGCAAACAACAGTACCTGTCAGTAGGAGAGAGGCAGTAGGTTTCAATAAATAATGGTGATAGGAGAAGGGAGGAGAAAGAGGAGTTGTGATCATTGGAATTCTCGACCAAGGAGCCTGGACATCTATCTTGTTGGCAGTTGGGGTCTTTGAAGATTTTTTTTTCCAGATAGAGTATTATAAGATGAAATGCAGAGAATCTTGAGATGATGAGAATAGTGCCAGAATGGCTAGAATGTGCAGAGGGCAAGGGTGAACACCCTGGAGGTACGGAGGCCCACCTACGGAAGAGAAAACCCAGGTCTCTCCATGCATGTGTACATAATTCTTTTATTAGCAAATGAATTGGTTCTAGTGAAATTCATCCATTCTGAAAATATGAGAGAGACAGAGATAGAAATGGAGAGTGAGGAAGGGGAGAAGAAAGAGGCCCAGAGAAAGAGAGAGAGGCAGGGAGAGAGGTAGAAAGATACAGAGAGACAAGAGAGGGGAAGCTGTTTTCAAGGGCCTCTAGCTTTTTGTGTGAAGACATCTGGCACACAGCTGTGCTGGCTGGATGCAGGTGGCTTAAGAGAATTTGCATCCAGGTTCAAATCTGACATCAACAGGCTTGAATTTTCAGCTGACATGTGGGCTATTTTAAATAAAACTGGGGAATTGGCGTGGAGGTGGTGAGAACACCTCCACCAAGATGTGCCTGATACCTGAGAACAGGACCTTCTCCGATGTCTTTGGATCAGCTGCCGACCACGTCTCCCTCTTCCTGGTGCAGGAGGAGATATCCGGTCAGCAGCGTGCCCACTGAGCAGGCATCCCACACTCCCTTTCTGACATTTCCTTTAGTTTCGTGTTCAATCTGCTTGCTCTTTGCTTACAAGAGGGTGAGTTTGCTTTTGTGAGAAAGGTGTTTGGCTTAGCTTATTCTGCAAGCAGAATTGTCTTTAAGTTCAATTTATGTTTTTAATGTCATTTTTTTCTTTTTTTAACTAATCATTCAATAACTAATGGGCATCAATGACCTACAAAAGTCAGTTCCTGTTGCCAGAGTTGTTACAGCCGTAAAGCCTGGTGCCTGGTGTGACTGGATTAGAGAAGGCAGCTGGTACCTGTGCCTACCCAAAGCCACCAGGAGGAAATGGGGGCGCTATGGAGCAGCACTTTGAAAGGCTCTCAGATCCTGGGGGTAGGGCTTCCTGTGTCTAGCCTAAGTCAGGACTGCTGTGGATCAGTAGACTTTGTGGATGACAACTAAATAAAAATGTTAATCTGGCCATCCCCCAAAGAACAATACCCTGTATTGTCCCCTATGAGTTTTTCTCAGCCCACCTTACAGTTCTGAAAGATCCTGTTGTCCTGCTAAGATGTTTGGAAATGGTTGACCTCCAAGATGCCACCCAGGGACCCTTTTTTTCTGGGTGTGGGAGTGTTTGCTCTAGTATAATGCCTCTTTCTTATTTTGAAGAACTTTTAATGAAGTATCTCATATGTCAAAAGTATATATATACTTTTATATATATGTGATATTACTTTTATGTTTTTATATAATATATAAAAATAATATGAACACTCATGGGTACCCAGCATCTGTCTTAAGAAATAGAATATTATAGAGTACTATCAAAGGCCCCTGTGTGTCACACCTCTTTCATATCCCTCTTCTAACCTTTCCCATGTATTTTTGGTCCTTGCCTTACTTTTCTCAAGCGTTTGAATATAGTCGGCCGTCCATATTGATCCGTGGTTGGTTGAATCCGTGGATGCAGAATCTGCAGATACCAAGGACCGACTGTTCTCTGCCCTTTTATATAAGGAGCTTGAGCATCCGGAGGTTTTGGTATCTGAGGGGGTCCTGCGCCAAAACCACCCCTCAGATGCCAAGGGAAGAGGGACAACTGTATATATATATATCCTTAAATAATATATAGTTTTTCTTGCTGTTGACTTTTATATAAATGGCATCAAACTGGATATGTTCCTGTGCAACTTGCATTTTTTTCGTGAAATCTTGTGAGATTCAACCACCTTGATTTATTAAATATGCATTTATTCATTTCCTGTGTTACACAATATCCCATTCCACAGATATACTATAATTCATTTATCCATTATCTGTTGATAGATTTTTGGGCTATTACTTGATATTATAAAAATAGCAAAGTTGGGTTTTTTAACAATTACAAATTCTGATGCTATGAATGTGTTATGCACATGTCTCTTTGCACATGTGGAAAAGTTTCTCCAGATTTTGTAAGTTGGGGTGACATTGCTGCATCAAAAGCTATGAACATATTCTACTTCATTAAATATTTCTAAGTGTTTTGCAAAGGGGATGTACCGGTTTACACACCTAACATCAGCGTATGAGTCTCCATTGATCCCATCCTTGGTAGTATCCTTTATTGCCCAACTTTTGTGTTTGCCAGTCTTGTCAGTATAAAATGGCGGCTCTTTCTGGTTTTAACAGGCATTGCCTTGATTACTTAGGAGATGAAATGTTTTTCATACTTTTTGCTCAGTGCTGCTTCCTCTTTTGTGTCGAATTCCTTGTGTGTTTCCGATACATCTCTATCCATTCAGCACAGCTCTGTATGTGGCTGCATTAGCGTAAAAAAGGGAGCAAAGGCATGTGCTGACTGCGGTGTGCTGCTTTTCTCTGTGAAGGCCCCGAGGAATCAGGAAGTGGGCGCTATGGACCCCATTATCTAACCGACACAGAAGTCAGCGAGGACGATGACACATATGAAGACGACTTAGACTTGGATATTTCCTTTGAGGAGGTAAAGAAAAGTACTGCTTGAAAACCTGGGTGTTTTTGTTTCCTTGCTGAACAAGGTGATGTGGTCAATGGACCACTAACGTTTTACTTAAAACGTACTTCACTTGGCTCATTTGCTTTTAACACATTTATTTCCTCTATTAGGCACCAGGTGATCATAAATTAATAGTAACTAGGTACGAACCGTGCTGATGCTCTGTAGTCAGCTCCTGCCTGCTGCCTTCACAATCTGGCAAAAACGTATTTAGATTCCCACCAAGTGAAATTGTATAAACTCAGTGTTTATAAGGAAATGAACAATTCTTTGACGAGGTAAATGCAATTTTGTGATATTGTAGTAATAATAAATCACATAATATCAGCCTTAGCACTGATTTTCTGAGTAATACAGGAGAAGGTCCTTAAAATCCTTGAGCCCCAAGTTCTTTATCCATAAACTGGAGTCAGTACTATTTGTCCTCTGTACATCCCAAGGTTTTGGTAAGTATCAAAAGTGACTATATTTTCAAGTGTTAGGCGTCAGCTATAAATAAGGCAGTCTAATTACTGTGCTCTGTGTTAATCCTGAACTCCTTTTCCTTCTCTGTCTTCAGGTTAAACCGCTTCCTGCTATCAAAGAAGGGAATAAGAAATTGTGGGTGGAATCCAAGATGGCGCCCAGATCGAACCCGATGACCGTTTCTAGGCTTGTCCCCGCTACCCCAGCATCTCTCCCCATGACTGAGGTGGCGCCTCAGCCCACTCCAGTGGAGAGGAAAGGGAAGAATGGTGCGGCTGTGATGCCAAGGCTTTTTGATGTGTCTTGTGATGAAATTCTCTGCTCTGCTGACAGCTTTTGTGTCAATGACTACACCTGGGGGGGCTCTCGATGCCACTGCAACCTGGGCAAAGGTGGTGAGAGCTGCTCAGAAGGTAGGCCCTTGGGAGGTGGGGTGGGGAACATGGTGGTGGGTTGGCCCTACTGGGAGCCAGAGGGCAGTTTTGCATCCACACGTGGTTCCTTCAAGTCCTTTTTCTAAGATAAGCCCCTTCTCCCATGTTTTAGTCACTAAATTAGCTAGTTAGCTACACAGGGCAAATGTGAGGCAACTTCCATTGCTTCTAGTTAGATAGCAGCCCTATTCTTATATGTGCCAAACATGTAGTCCTTTCAGAGCAATTAATAAGTCATCCTGATGGCATCTTGGGGGATGGGTTTACTTTTATCACACCTCTACTAAGAAAATGCAGCAGAAACATGTGCGTGAAGGTTAAGAAGGATAATAATTGAGCCAACTTATATTACACAGATGTACAGCTAGAAAGCAGGTGTCAGCGGCCTTAAAGCCATTGATTTCTCTTTAGGGTGGCAAGTAACCATCTCCAAAGATCCAGTTTCTCCCTAAGAATTTCAGAAGCTCAAAGTCCCAGGAATGAGAATCCTGGGGGTAAAGAGTAGAGTGAAGAAGACGGTAAGCTAGGTTTAACAGACTGTCAGGGGTTTTTACTTAATGACATCCAGGCAATGGTGTGTACTGATTTTTTGCATTTGAAGTGAGGAAACAGCGTGCTTTGATCTTGTCTTTTTCTCTTTTCAGATATTGTTATACAGTATCCTCAGTTCTTTGGCCACTCCTATGTAACCTTTGAACCTTTGAAGAACTCTTATCAGGCATTTCAAATTACTCTTGAATTTAGGGTAAGAAGGATTAATCCTTTGATGAGTGCTTACTGGACACCGTAACACAGCAGTGTGCTACATCAAAGGGAGGAGGAGAGGGGAGAGGAAGCAGAGGGTAAACCCATTCACAGGTTAGCGAGAACGATGGGCACACTCAAGGGTGGCGGCAAAGGGAGGGTGGGTTCTGTATGTTACTGAACTATGGAAATGATTGACCTGAAGGTTCCCAGGAAGAATATTTGGGTTCCACACATGTTGCTTGTGTTGACTGAAAAAAAAATGCATAACCTAAAAGTTGAGAATTATGTTTTATTCAGCAAATTTGCTGAGGACTTAAGCCCAATAGCTCTAAGGGACTGTTCCCCGGGCTAAAGTCCTCAGCAAGTCCACCAAATAAAACATAATTCTCAACTTTTAGGTTGTGCATTTTTTTTTCGGTCAACACTCATAATAGTGACACTTCTCAGGCCAGGATTTCAGAAGGTATAAATGCATTCTCCAGCCCCAAATTCCTTTTCAAGGAAGCCTAAACAACGTTCATTATTATGACTGTAACTGAACAGATAGAAAAATGACTATATGCAACCCTGGCACACAGTGAGGGCCCAATAGATGCTCTCTGATCTGAATCAGCTGTGGATCAGAATTCATTGCCTTCAGCTTAAAGTGATTCTTTTGCGTATCTCAGATGACAGGAAAAGGTTTGGCGATATGGAAACAAGTCCCCTTCAGGTCACGGTCAAAGTGTTGAGGGTCCAAAAGATGATCTGTCTCAGCCTAGGACAGACAACATGGGTGAAAACTAAACTAGTCCATGGGCTGTTTGTATTGTCATGTTCTCCTAATGGAAGGAAAGAAGCAAATTTGCATGGGAAATTTTTTAAAAAAGGAAAAACTAAAATGCTCTTTGGTGAGAATAGGATTTGATGAGCATGAGAGCAGCCCCTGTGTGACTGCGGTCTTTGTGCACATGGTTTCCCAGAGCCTCTGCCGGTGGATCCATGAAGCCAAGTAAAGAGTGGGTCAGATATGAGGCCACCTTCCTCTCGCGTCACTGCAAAATTCCTCACACACTGTTTATATCGCTGCCCTCTGTTTATTGAAAGTGGACTGGGACTGGGTACCTGGGAAGTAATTGGAGTCCACATGCTTGTAAATAGGAACGCAGTGGAGATGCTCAAGTTTCGTATTCATGAGTGTTTCCAGGTGGCCCTTTATGGAAGAAGAGGCGCTCATTGTTCGTGTGGCTTTCATTCCTATAATAACAGGCAGAGGCGGAGGATGGCTTACTGCTCTACTGCGGGGAGAATGAGCACGGGAGGGGGGATTTCATGTCCCTGGCTGTCGTCCAGCGCTCACTCCAGTTCAGGTAACTCCTGCCAAAAACCCCTCAGACTTTTAATACTACCCTACGTTATGTTTTCCTTTTTATAGTGTGAACAAAACCTATACACAATGGATCCCTGTAAATAGAGGAACAGTGTGTATAAGATGAACATGGACCAGTTTACTAAATACTGGGGTATCAGGATGGCAGGGTTGCCCCTCAGATTTGAGTTTGGCACCTTGTGATCATTTATTCATTCAACAGCAAATGTTTCTTGAGCCACCGCAGTGTACCAGGCACTGCTGCAGCGCCTGGGAATGTGGCAGTGAGCCAAAGCGACTGAGTCCCTTCTCTCCTGGAGCTTCGGTGGATGTGATGGGCAGAAGGCTGGGACTTCCTCCTTGTCCCCTGTGGTAGATACAGCTGACAGCGCAGAGCCCAGAGAGGAGCCTCCTAAGCGTTTCCAGAGGCTCGGACCCCATCCTCGTCTTTCCTCAGGGCTGTGGTGGACTATTGGACTTACCTCCTCTGCCCTGATCATTTGTGTCCCAACGCACCTTGGAAGCCACCTTTGGTTTACGTGTGGTTTTCTGCATGCAGAGTTCTGTGGACGTGTGAGTGTTTTAACCACCCTCATGGAGGTGCACACGGCACCTATTAGAGGACAACCAATGGGGATCAGCTGGGTGCTTCTCCATGGCTCACTGATTAAGATCCTGCTGACACTATTCTCCTGCGGCCTGACCGTCAGCAGATGACTTAACCTCTCCGAGCCCATGTTTCCTCCCAGGACTACTGTGGGCATTAAATGAATGAAAACATGAGAGTACTTAGAGCAGCGCCTGACCCGTAGCAAAAGCACTCAGTAAGCGCCAACCACGATTGTCTTTTGACTATTTTAGCACAAAAATTACTTTGGGTTAAGAAGGATGAGACTGTCAAGCATCTCACGTGGGGTAGAAAATGCCCCCACCCCCATCCCCGCATCCTTTGCTAAATGCGTTGATTGATGGGAGATTGAGGTCAGCCAGCAGGATCTGGGGCAGTGGCCCTAACCTTATGCGGATCTAACCCTTGGAGGATCTGATTGACTCCCGCTAGCCCCGCTGGTTATTTGCTGGTAGCAGCTCTCCATCTCTGCGACTCCTACTGCGTGATTCTGAGATCCCCCCCGCTGTGTGAGCCTGTTTTGCGATGCCCCTTCACCGCATTCCACTCCACTGACGATCAGGAGACAAAGGGAGGCCGTGAGAAATGGGCAGCAATTAGTGCACATCCTGATACGGACAACACCCGCCATACTTCCTTCCCCACCGGCAGTCTCAGAACTCATGGGGGACATGGCATGGTGGCTGCTTGGAGGTTGCCTGGAAAAGGTCAGAATCCTACATGTCAGGCATAGTGACCAGAGGGCACCCCAGGCCATACGGAGGTTGGGAAAAAAAACAAGAATAATGCAACTGTCTGAGAATGCTCGTTCTCCACCCACATCCCCTCTGAGTGGAGACTCCCACGGAAACCATCCCTGCACTCAGGCCCAGCTGAACACAGATGGCATTGCTGGCCAGCTTGTCAAAATGAGTGTGAAGACTTGGTTTCTTTTTTTTTTTTCTTTTACATTTTATTTACAGCACTGAGCCTGTCATTTCGGAGTTGTGGGAAGTCCCCAGAGAAATCCCCGGAAGCAGAATGATTCAAGCTCTAATTCTCTGCACCTTGAGTCCATGTTCAGCATCTGGTCATTGCTGAGAAGGAGAGGGAAGATCTTAGTTGCCCAGGATTCTCTAAGCTGCAGAGAAAGTTGGGTTAAAGGAGACTCCACACTGAAAGGTTCTATGGGCAGATTAAAGACAACCAGGCTGCGGAGGTCCCAGGGAAGGAGGCGTCTGGCTCTTCCGTGTGTAGATGTAAACAGCTCTTGATATTTGTAAACCTACTCTGGACAGACTGGCTCTCAAAGAAGCCATTACCCTGGAAGTGATGTCCATGGAGTCTGAAAACATAATGTTGGTCGATCTAAGAATTTTCCTTTTCTTTTCTTCCCCCACAGGTTTAACTGTGGAACTGGGCTTGCCATCATCGTGAGTGAAACCAAAATCAAGCTAGGGGGCTGGCACACGGTTACGCTCTACAGAGATGGGCTGAACGGGCTGCTGCAGCTGAACAACGGCACCCCGGTGACAGGCCAGTCCCAGGTGAGTGCGAGCCTCACTCCCTGCCCCCCTGCCCAGCACGCACCACAAGCACTCTGGCAGGATCCCACTGCAGAGAGCTGACAGCCCTGGCAGACGGGCTGCTTTTCATGGCAAACCCATGCATCCTGGCTCTGATGTGCCCCTGCCAGCTTTCCACCCGAGGTGGGCTTTCAGGGCACGTGTCCATCCCACATGTACCGAGGAGAAGGGTGACTGCCAGCATCGTGGCCCTGGGTGCACAGGGACGTGCAGTAGGCTCTGTGCCTGGGGACGTGTTCTCTTTCTACAAGGACATCAATGCCGGGGGGGTGGAGGAAGGCCCATATTGGAAGAATTGAAGCCATTATTAGTGCCAAACACAAAGCTTGCTTTTAAGGCAGAGGTGTTGCAATCCTGTGGCTTTAGAAAATCGTCCCGAAAGGTTCCCTTGGTTCAATATTCAGGAGTAACCCATTCATCCACCTTTTTGGGGCCATGATTATAGGAAGTGGTAAAGCAGCGTAACTGTTGGGCTACTCAGTAAATCACCTAGGTATTCACATATTTGTCATGCTCTGAGCAATTTTAGGACTGTGTTTAGAATAAACAGTTGGGATTAGCAACCTGCCAAGGAACCGAGCCTGTAATTCTAATCAGGCAGGTATCTGTATTCTCTGAGGAAAAAAGTAGCAAAAAAACCTTTGTATATATGTGTATAGCTTTCTCCTTGCCCGGGCTCTTCACTATTCTTTGCTGACAAGACATGTTATATTAAGGGTCATGACTTGCTGATAAAAAAAAAAAAAAGAATAGAAAAAATTAAATCTCATTCATTTGAATCCCAGTGCTTCCAAAAGAACAAGAATCCAAATAGAGTGAATGTGAATCCAGGAAGATCATTTATGCAGATATGCATATATTTCTAAGGAAGGGAACGATGGAATAAATGCACTGCAGAATCACATAAACGCCAGAACAACAGGCCTACTATGGTTAAAATTAAATTTGACAGGAATAAAGACACTTTGAACTTGGGTCCAAAATACTAACATGAATACAGGTGGAGAAGCTGTAACAGAAGTAACACGTGTAAATGTCTTATGGTTTAAAACAAGGAAATTCAATAAAGGTTAATAAATAGGGCCATGTGATAACAACAAGCTAAAGATATTATAGGCTGCATTAATAGAGGCATAGCATCTAGGAAAATGGAGGTGATAATCCTATTCTATTCTGGTGCCTATGTGTGTAGTTTGCAGTACTCTAACAGGGACTCTAATCCTCGAAGAGGATTGCCTTCAGAGTATATGATTTTAATGCATGTAAGCATTAATTACAAAAAGCATGTAATTTTGTGGATACTCAGGGCAACATCTGCCTCTCTACTACCAAGACTTGCTAAGCAAGTTGTATAAGCAGGACCGCAGATGTGGAATGTTTGAGAAAACTGTCTCAAGAGATAGTGACTCTGTCTTAAGTCAGGGTTCCCCCAAAACAGACCTGAGATGAGGAGTCTTATGCAAATGATGCACGAAGAAAGGGATCCCAGGGCTTCCCTGGTGGCGCAGTGGTTGAGAGTCCGCCTGCCGATGCAGGGGACACGGGTTCGTGCCCCGGTCCGGGAAGATCCCACATGCCGCGGAGTGGCTGGGCCCGTGAGCCACCGCCGCCGAGCCTGCACGTCCGGAGCCTGTGCTCCGCAACGGGAGAGGCCACAGCAGTGAGAGGCCCGCGTACCACAAAAAAAAAAAAAAAAAAAGGGATCCCATAGGAAACCTGTAAGAGAGGGGGTTAAGACGAATGGGGGAGGGACAGAAGTCAGTAAGAGTGAGATCTCAGGCAAAGTTCATCAGGATCTGGCTTTAGCCTGATCCCACAGGGGAGCTCTGGCGTGTAAGTAGTACCACGGAGTGATGCCAGCCCAAAGCAAGGGAATTGGACTTTCACACTTAAGCACCCATTAAAACTTGTTAAGGGCTGTGCCAGGGGACTGCAGACTCCAGGATACCACCAGTTCTCTGCATGGGCAGGCAAAGCAGCCTCCAGAGGCCCAAAGACAACCCTCATTAGAGGAAGGTAAAGGCTAGGCTCAAAGACTATTGCCTGGGATGTTGTGAAGGGAGCTTCAGAGGAGCTACCCACCCCTCTGATGCACTTAATGTTCCAAACAAGGAGAAAAGGATTTAGCTGTCGGGCTCCTGCTGTGGTCCTGGATCAGGGAATAGGGCCAGAAGGGTGAGGAAGGGATCCAGAAGAAGTAAATCCTGAGGATCTTGGTGAAATAAGCCAACAGGGCACTCAATTCATCTCACGAAAGCTATATGCCAGTGGCTGGCAAAGAATTAATCCTTAAAATCCACTGTAAATACTTCAAAGCTGCCTAGCTCATATTTAATATACTATTTACCAACGATTCTTATCTTTTTCGTTAGAAAAGCAATGATTAGATGTTTTACTTATTGATAACAAAAGTATAAAGGGTATAGATTACATTTCAGTGGCTTACATTCTAGACATTTTATAACTTCTCGCAGCATACCTTCTCCCAACCTCCTTCTCTACCCTTTAATCCAAGCAAATGAGATATTTCTGCAATAAAAACAACAACCAAGAGCACCTTAATTCTGTCCCACCTAATGTTCAGCTCTGTATTTTGTAACCTCAAAATCTACAATCCAGATTGTGGTTTAGTCTAAGATTGGAAATGTCCCTACTTAGCTGTAATAACACTTAAAAAAAATTGTATCCATGAGCAAATTTCAAAATATTTTGCAACTCAGTCTTGGCAATTTCCCTCTCCCTCACAAATGCCTCTTGCAGGATATAGTATAAAGGTGACTAGGACAGTAAAAGGGTAAACGTTAGCCCACGTATACACAAAATTAGTATTATCACCTTTTGAGACACAGAATAGCCCTATGACCCATCCAAGATACACAGTAAATTGGTGTCAGGACTGGAAAGAGAAAGGTTTTTTTTGGGATGCCCATCATGGTACACTGCCTGTTGGGTTGCTCCTGGCTCTAACCCACCTTCCCTTCCCTTCTAGGTTCCAAAATCATCCCTTCTCGAAAGACAGCCCTCTGAGAAGCTCTCTTGGGTTTTCTATGGTAACCGTGGGTTTAATTTTCCAGTAGGACAGTGACTTAAATACAGATGGAAGAAAACACTGGTGCTATAAATTGCATCTTAACCATGTCCCTCATGAAAACCTGTTGTGTTTTAGCTTTTGACTTTGTGTAGTGAGTTACTGTTTCCATCTTTCTTAAAGGGCCAGTACAGTAAAATTACCTTCCAGACGCCTCTCTATCTTGGTGGGGCTCCCCGTGCTTACTGGTTGGTGAGAGCAACAGGGACAAACCGAGGCTTTCAAGGCTGTGTACAGTCACTCACTGTTAATGGGAAGAGAATGGACTTGAGGCCCTGGCCGCTGGGGAAGGCACTCAGCGGGGCTGATGTGGGTAAGTGGTTGCCCAGTGGGTGGGATGCTCTCATGGGACTGCCTTTCTGCTTTGGGCCAGGGTGGGGAGAAGCTTCATGGGCTACAACCCTAGGCAGATGGTTAATGCAGAGCTTTAGGAGGGAGGTGGGCCTGAGGGGTGAGGTTGGTGCTCTGAAGACATGATGACCTTGAATCTGAACACTCAGACGTGGTAAATAAGACCAAGGGTGGACCAAACCCTTGGTTGTGTCCTGCTGTCATTTTGGCCCTCTTCATGAAACGTAGCCTGGTCTCATCTGACAAGGCAACAGCAATTCAGCCCTTTCACCCTTCTTCACCCAGTCCAGTGGAAGAACCAACACAATAATGTAAAACGATCTTTCGTATACTCTTTGCTTCTAAAAGAAATGGCCACATTCCAATTCTTGACCACCGTGCCGAACACGTTCTTGACGCCCTCTCATTTATTCCTCATACTGACTCGAGGAGGTAGAGATTATTATTATACTTATTTTACACATGAAGACACTGGGACTTGTAAAAGTTAAAGAACTTATCTGAAAAAGGGCAGAACTAGGATTATGGTTTTTTTCTTTTTTTCTATTTTCCTTTTTTTAAATTAAGATTATTTTTTGAGTAGTTTAAGGTTCACAGCAAAATTTGGGGGAAGGCACAGAGATTTCCCATATGCCCTCTGGTCCCACACACACGTAGCCCCCCACCCCCCAATTATCAACATCCCCCACTGGAGTGGTATATTTGTTACCATTGATGACCCTGTTGACACATCATAATTGCCCCAAATCCATAGTTTACATAATGGTTCACTTCTAGTGCTTTATGTTCTATGGGTTTGGACAAATGTATACTAACATATATCCATCATTATGGTATCATACAGAGTATTTTCACTGCCTTAAAATTCCTGTGTGCCCTGCTTATTCATCTCCTCCCCCCATCTCCAACCCCTGGCAACCACTGATCTTTTTATATTCTTTATAGTTTTGCCTTTTCCAGAATGTCATATAGTTGGAATCATACATTATGTAGCCTGAATAGATCGGCTTCTTTCAGTTAGTAATATGAATCTAAGTTCCCTCCATGTCTTTTCATGGCTTGATAGCTCATTTGTTTTTAGCACTGAATAATATTCCATTGTCTGGATGGACCACAATTTATCTGTTCACCTACTGGAGGACATCTTGAGTGCTTCCAGGCTTTGGTAATTATCAATAAAGCTGCTATAAACATCCAGGTTTTTGGGTGGACATAAGTTTTCAGCTCTTTTGGGTAAACACCCAAGAGTGTGATCGCTTGATCATGTGGTAAGAGTATGTTTAGTTTTGTAAGAAACCACCAAACTGTGGACTGTATCATTTTGCATTCCCGCCATGAATGTATGACAGTTCCTTTTGCTCCACATTCTTGTTAGCATTTGATGTTGTCAGTGTTCCGTATTTTGGCCATTCTGATAGGTGCATAGTGGTATCTTGTTGTTGTAATTTGCATTTCCCTGATGACGTATGATATGGAGCGTCTTCTCACATGTTTATTTGCCATCTGTATATCTTCTTTGGTGAGGTATCTGTTAAGACCTTTGGCTCATTTTCAATTGAGTTGTTTGTTTTCTTATTATTGAGTTTTAAGAGTTCTTTACTTATTTTGGATAACAATCCTTTGTCAGATGTGTCTTTTGAAAATGTTTTCTTATCTGTGGCTTGTTTTCTCATCCTCTAGACATTGTGTTTCACAGAGCAGAAGTTTTTAATTTTAATGAAGCTCAGCTTATCAATTATTTCTTTCATGGATCCTGTCTTTGGTGTTATATCTAAAAAGTCATTGCCTTACCCAAGGTCATCTAGGTTTTCACCTATGTTATTTTCTATGAGTTTTATAGTTTCATGTTTACATTTAGGTCTGTGATCCATTTTGAGTTAATTTTTGTGAAGGTTGTAAGGTCTGTGTCTAGATTCTTTTTTTTTCTTTTGTATGTGTAAGCCCAGTTGTTCCAGCACCATTTGCTGAAAAGACTAGGATTGTTTTTAAAGAAATAAGGACATTTATTCCATCACCGAAGGCAGCAGATAGATAATTCTAAGGTTGGTTAATTCAATGACTGTTTTAGTCAGCTAGGGCAACCATAACAAAATACCACAGACTGGGTGGTTTAAACAACAGATATTTATTTTCTCACAGTTCTGGAGGCTGGAAATCCAAGATTAAGGTGTTGTCATGTTTGGTTTCTCCTGAAGCCTCTCTCCTTGGCTTGCAAATGGCCACCTTCTCACGGTGCCCTCACATGGCCTTTTGTCTGTGCTTGAATCCTGTGTCTCTCCCTTTTCTTATAAAGACACCAGTCAAATTGGATTAGGACCACTCACATGACCTCATTTAACTTTCATTCCCTCTTTAAATGCCCTGTCTCCAAATACAGTCACATTGGGAGTTAGGGCTTCAACCTATGAATTTTGGGAGGACACAGTTCAGTCCCTAACAGCGACTCAATGACGTTAGAACTCTGGGTTGGTATCTCAGTGGTTCTCTTGTTTTTCACTCATAATCCCAAGATGGTGCCACAACTCTGAGCATCACATCCTCATATGACATTGTTATTGCAAGAAATGGCAAGTTCCTTTGTTGGGTCTCTTTGTTCTCCATCTTCAAGATGTCATTTTGAAAGAACGCATGGTGAATACCACGTGCGCACAATCTAGCTCTACCATTCACATTTGCCTGCGTTTGCTCTACCACATATGATCCTATTCCGCCCTCTCTCCATTTCTGAGTCAGAGCTAGGATTCGATCTTTATGACTCCAAGTACAGTTTGCTTGTTTTGTAGCTAATATTAGTTGAGCACCTACTACATGTAGCCACCATCCAGAACTACTTTAATCTTCTCGAGATTCCTACAAAGTAGGTGCTATGATTAGTCTTAGTGTTTACAGATGAGAGCTGGTGGTTCAGAACAGTTAAGTAACTTGCCTAAGGTCACACAGCTAGTAGGTGGTAAAGCTAGTAAATGGTGACCTCAGCAGTTCTGGCACCAGTGCCTGCCCTCTTAACCACATCTGCCACATCAGAGGCTCCCCAATTGGTTTCAAATTGCTTCCTTCTACTTTTCTCACTCCTAAAGGTGACACCATTGTTAAAACTACAAAAGATGGAGTTTACTTGAAAGGAAAAGATTACTCTCCACCTGTTATTCCCTATGTTACTTTTCCCCTCAATTGATCACTTGGTCAAAGCAAACAACAGTAGTGACTAAAGCTATTACAAAGGCTCCCGCTGTGGTAAGGTGAGAACCAGCAAGCCCACAAGAAGTCTCCCGTGCTGTTGAAGAGTCTGGACTCTGAAGGCAGATTGCTTGGATTTGGCAGGTCAGTTAACTTCTTTGAGGCTCAATATCCCCATCTATAAATAGTACCTGCCTCACAAGATTATTTTGTCCGGATGAGTCACGCTGCATATAGAGCACTTAGAATAAAGCCTTGCACAGAGCAAATATGTTGTAAGTGTTTCCTGTTGTTGATGTTATTATTAATATTCTGACTCTACCGATCCACAGGGTATAAGTTGTTTCTTCTCTCTTCATTGAACTCACAGGGAAACAGCCCTGAAGGACAGATCTGGCAGTCTTGTAATCTCTGACAGGTAGTTAAGAAGTTGCAAAATTGAGTAAGGGCCAGTTTCTGACAGCATTTTAAATTCTCACCCGGTACAATACTAACCTCTCCATGGAGCAGATGAACCCGGAGGACCCACCTTGCTGGCTCTGGGATCCCAGGGAGCAGCTATTGGATTATTCCGTTGCTCTCTGTCAACCTTAGTGGCAGGCATTGGTCACATGGCCTTTTTTTTCCCCATTTCTTCCCATTTTCCCCCCTGGGGTACAAGAACAGGGCTGGCTATCCTTCCTTACCTCCATATTTGCTTTCCTTTGAATAAGTCCTCTGGAAGTTCAAGTTCCTATAACTTCAATGCAGTCTCACCATGGGGGAGACTGGGCTCTTGGAAACAGCGGTTAATTTCCCATGGAGATGCAGGCTTCCAGAAGAGGGTGAGGACAGTTGCAAGTCATGGCTCCTTCCCTCTGATCTCTAACTTGGCCTTGCCGGCTTCAACCACAGTTTTTTCTCTGTCCCACCTCCCCAAACCCAAGAAACCTGTTTCCAAGGGGCCTTTCATTACTCGACCCCTCCCACCTCATCTCCTTCATTAAATTATGTCCAGCTATTGGATTCTGTGTGAACTCACATTCTAGAATAGTCAGCAATCTCAGCAAAATTTTGTATTCTCTGGCCCAGACTTTTCTTTTATTATTTCCACCGAAATTCTCCAACCTAAGCCACCACCACTCATTTTTTCCAATCCCTTCTTGGATCCCCGCCCTGCAGTGTCACAGAGCCAACTTCCCAAGTTATTCGAGACTCATGAGGTCTGCAGGGGCCACGGGTCTCACTATGGCTTATCACTCTCTTACTCTTTCTTCCACTTGGTAAATACTGATTTAAGCTCCTGTGCTGGTCACAGCACTGGGTGCTTAAGATAAAGCAATAAACAAGACAGGATCTCAGCTCATCCCTCCTGTCATAACTCTCCCTAGGAGAGACCAAATTAATTAAATAAACATCACAGACATAAATGTAAAATTACAATTTGGAGTGTTACAAAGGGGAAGTGCAATACTAATGTATAATAAGGAGACTTATGGGCTGGGGGTCAGGAAAAGCATTTCTGAGGCTGGAATGGGAAGTTGATATCTGAAGCAAGAGTAGGAGTTAAAAAGCAGAGACGAGAGGGAAGTGCATTCCAGGCAGAGGAAATGCCCTGTCCCAGTGGGAGTATGAGGGGAGGTGGGTCTCATGATCTTGTCTGTGTTTTGCAATGATCCCTCTGACTATAGACAGCTTTATGGAAAGAGTCTTCATAGGGGGCATGTAGACCAGCTGGGAGGCTGTGCAGGAGTTCAGATCAGAGATGATGGTGGTTTGATCCAGGGTGGTAGTGGTGACACACTTGACAGATCCTTAGGATGGGAAATAGACAAGCCTCACTGTTGCGCTGGATTGGGGGGCGAGGGGCGGGGAGGCTCCTCGCCGTCCGTGGGCTCCTTAGTGTATTCCACTCCACCTTCTCTTCCCTCCTTGGGAGCCTGATCTCTCTCCTGCCCCTCACTTCATTTTCTTGCATAAACTTACATAACAGCTGGTGTATAGGAAGTATCAGTGTCAATAAAAGTTATTTTATATATTGATGCGGTCCTGCCAGCTCCCTGTACACATGACCTGGCACCTCCTTCCTCCTACTCTCAGAGTTGAGAGTTCTCCTTTCTCAGACTAACCTTTTCATCTACACTCTGCACCCATCCTTCCCTATGTTCCTGGGACCTTGCTGCCGAGGTTGTCACTTCTCAATAACCCAAGGCTCTTAAGCTTTCGTATGCCATGGACCCCTTTGGCAGTCTGGTGAAATCTATGGACCTCTTCTTGGAAGGATGTTTTCAGGGCTTCCCTGGTGGCGCAGTGGTTGAGAGTCCGCCTGCTGATGCAGGGGACACGGGTTCGTGCCCCGGTCCGGGAAGATCCCACATGCCGCGGAGCGGCTGGGCCCGTGAGCCATGGCCGCTGAGCCTGCGCATCCGGAGCCTGTGCTCTGCAACGGGTGAGGCCACAGCAGTGAGAGGCCCACGTACTGCAAAAAAAAAAAAAAAGAAGGATGTTTTCAAATGCAGATAATAAATATACATGATAGGAAAAAATTATATTGCAATAAAGCTATATAGTAAAGTTCTGTTATTATAGTAATGTATGTGCTTCTTTATAAAGCATTAAAGAACAGGATTCTTCAAAGGTGGGTGCAGTAACGACCATGCTGTCAAAGGAGCGATGAGAATAAATGATGTTTTGAGATACCCGCAGCAAATGGAAAGTGATTCGCCCCATTCTCAGGTCCATTGGGCACAATTCACAAGAACTGCTAATACTGGAGATTCGTTGCCTCCCTTAATAAGTAAGGGAAATACTCAAGTCCAGTTAGAGATCATGGAAAATAAAGATAAAGGTTTTTCCCCATCAAAGTTCATGGATGCCTTGCTCTAGCTTATTCACACCCACTCAGGTCCTCTCCAGCTTCAACCAGTGCCATGTTTCCGTGAGCCTGGACCCTTCTGATTCGGGAACCCTGTGGACTTGTCTCCTCTCTTTCAAAACCTGAGTCCAGCAACCCTCCAGGCCCCCTGTCAGAACTTCCTGTGCTGGGGTTCTGCCTTCCACTGCAAAGCAAAGCTGCTCCCCTCAAGCTGTGAGTGGTTCTTTCTTTGCAAACCCCTCCTGGACCTCTCAGCGGTATTCACTTGACTCCTCTCTTGGCTTTTGCTTCCCCTGAGCTTCTGGGAACCCACCTTGTCTGGGTCCTCTGTGTCCTGCATCTGTTCCCCCTTTGTCTTCTCTGCCAGTTCCTCACCCTCCTTTGGTGCCCTGGGATTTCCAGGGGCCCTTCCATCCTGTCCTCTCTCAAGGAGCGCATATGTGCTTGGTATCAGGGTCGCCCCTACCTTGCTGCGGCCCCTCCAGCCCTCATCTGTGTGCAGGAAGGGCTCAGCAGCAGCTATTTCCACCATCACCTTATGCTTAAGTTGAACGAAAGCCAGCTGCGCTGCTCATTGGCAGCCAGGTCCTGTTCGCAGCCTCTCTCGTTTCCTTCCTCTTGCCACTCTCCTTTCGGTCTTCCCAGCTAGAAGCCTTGAGGTTATGCTGGAGTCTCCTTCCACCTTCAACTTCTAGAATGAACTGGCTACTCCTGCTTGCCCTGTGCGTCTTTGATTGTTCACTTTCTCTCTATTTCCTCTGCGATCACCCTCTCCAGCCGCAGTTTACCTCCCCGTAGGATTTCTCTCCTCTTTCCCACCCCCATGGCTCACAATCTTGCATAGCATTGCCAGCACAATCTTGCTGAAACACTGCTTTCATCCAGTAAACATCTCTGGCTGGCTTTCAACGCCCCTCCCCGTCAACTCCCACCTATAAAAAATAGTTACAAAGCAAATTTGTAAAATAATTTTCCCCATGTGTATCTAAGATAAGCTAAGGACTCCACTTCTTCCTGTGGGACCAGCCCTTCTCTGAGAAAGCCTCCCAGCCCACAGAAATCGGTGCAGCATGGGGACCCGTGAGAGTTTGGCTCTCTAAATTCAAGTTGGCCTCTCTATGGAGGCTGTGGCTGCTGGCAATGTTCTCAGGGCTGTGGCTGAAAAAAAAAAGAGACCACCGTCACTTCTGCCTGAACTTCCAGTGGCCCCCAGCTGGAATTCATAGAGGCCAGCCCACCTGGCTGGAGGGGCAAGCCATCTGGAAGGGCTGTAATTGAATTCTGTTATCAGCTCCTGGAGTGGCTCTCCTCCCCTGGGTACACGGTATGCCAAGCCCTTCCCCCTCCTCCTGAGGAGGCTTTCGAAAAAGAAACAACTGGATCCGTTCAACAAAAACAGATGACTGATGACGAAAGGATGAGAGACTCCCCTGTTGAGATGACACAATCAGGCCACGGGGGTTCCTCATCTCACGGGGCGGTGGGGCGCGGTGGTAGAGGGGTGGAGGGGGGCGGCTACCAGCTCCCACGGGCATCACATTGGAGACTGTGCGACGCAGAGCTGGACCCCTCGCGGCTCAACCAGAGATGCACCCCTTTGCCTCCATCCCAAGAAAAAGGGCTTTGGTCTCACCTTTGTAGTTCTGGGCCAGGTTGTGGCCCATCTGCCTAATTTATTTCTTATACACAAGGAGAAAAGGAAGAGCAAAGGAGCAGAAGAAAAGCAGCCTGGGAAAAGTCAGTTTGTTTTCACTTCATCTGGTGACCTACAGTTGAAAATGACCAAGTGTACCCTTCACGGGTCTCTCCGATGTGTGTTTGGTAGAGAGACCTAACCCATCTGATGTTGAACCTTTCAGCACTTTTTACTTCCGGTCACCTTGCTGTCCCTCATAAGACTAACCTTGAGTTTAGAAGTAGAGATTCGGGAACCCCCTGCTAAGGTATTATGGAGCCCCCCCTCCCCTCCCTGCTCCAGACAGACGAGTTGACAGTCCAGGGCAGTTAATAAGCTTCGACAAGGCTCCTTACCTCCTTCTGTGCTTATCTTGCTTGACCCAACGTTCAACCAAGAAGGCGGGCAGCACTTAAGGTAATTGGGGCCAAACAAATGAGAACGCTTTTAACATAAACACTCTGCTGACATTGGAGGGATGGCAACACACTCTTGTGAGAACAACAGCGAGATGAGTTACAGGCAGAAACAACTCTGTCATCCCTGTCAGTGGTCATAAAATTGCCCAGTTATTTATTATTTGATTTACTGTGTCGGCCATGTTTTAGCATCCCTGTGGCCCTTCATAAAGAGTAAACCAAAGTCAAATTAAAAGGAAGGGAAGTTCCACTCATCCTGAAAGCTGGTTTGCAGTTGTGCAGAGGAGCGAATCAACAGGAGTGGGGCGTGAACTGTATTTGTTCAGAATCGCGAGCTGTGGGCGTGCTCAGTCTGGGACCGGCTCACGTGATGAATTGGCTTTGTCATTCCCATTCTGTATTTAGGGGAATGCAGCAGTGGAATCTGCGATGAAGCCTCCTGCATCAATGGTGGCACCTGCACAGCAAGCAAAGCTGACTCCTACATTTGCCTCTGTCCCCTGGGATTTAGAGGTCGACACTGTGAAGATGGTGAGAAAGAAGCAAGCTGATGACGATTCGTCTGCCTTGTTAATTCATGTTGATGTAATTTTTCATCAGTGTACTTTTAGCAAGGTCCCATATATTTTTATGGGATTAATGTTGCTTTGTTGGGAGGGACGGGAGAATCTTTTCTTTAACCAGGTTGGAGTGTCTTCAAGTGTCAGAGTGGCAAACCAGCCGAAGACAAGTTCTCTTTAAGATGTTCCTGGGCCAGGCTGTGGTGGGCTCATCTTGGCCCTCAAATAGCTTTGAAAAGCCTCTATTTGTGTAGTTTGTGTCAGAATTTGAAGCATTCACAGCCCAGGCTCCTTAGAATAGCTGATGGTTTCAGAGCAAATGTTGGGAAGGTACACACAGAAACATTAACAATGTGATGTTTCTTTCTCTTTGTACTGTTCTGCCGAATTATTCTACCTCTCAATACTGTATATATTGATTATATTTATATATATATACACATATATGTATACATACATATAAACACACACGCACACACAAATACACACATATAATAATGGAAATTTTGAAAGATTTAAAAGATTTTGGAAAACCCAAGCAGGGTTGAACATGTTTTAACTTTTCTGCCAGTGATTCAGATTTGGCCCCAAGACACCATCCCGGGGAAAAGTTTTTTTTACCACTGTATAATCTCAAATTTCTCGTCACCTAGAAGAGGGCGTTGTGAGTCAGAGTAAGCCAAAGCCATTACACACCATCCTCATATTTCTGTAGCCTAACACACTAACAGTTGATCTTTGCTCACATCACTGAAGGTCAGTGGGAGGAGTGTGCTCTGCCCCACGTAGTCATTCGGGGACTCAGACGCCTGCCTTCTAGTGGCTCTGCTGGGGCCTTAGACTCCTCCACTGATTCCTGCATCCAGCCAGCAGGGGAAGAAGAAAGAGCAAGTGGAGGATGGAGGGAAGCTTTAGGGGCCAGACCTGGAATTCTGTGTACTACTCCCACCCACATTCCAGTGGCCAGACCTCAGCTACACCACCCACCTATCTTCAGAGCAGCTGAGAAACAGAGTTTAGTTCTGTACCCAGGAGGAAAAGAAGATGCTGGTTCTGGCACGGAGGGATTTCTAACCACGTGCTTGTTCTTTCAGCTTTCACCCTGACCATTCCTCAGTTCAGAGAGTCTCTGAGGTCCTACGCTGCAACACCCTGGCCACTGGAGCCCAGGCATTACCTTTCCTTCATGGCGTTTGAGATCACGTTTTGGCCTGACTCGGGTGACGGCGTCCTCCTGTACAGCTATGACACGGGCAGCAAAGACTTCCTGTCTATCAACATGGCAGGGGGCCACGTGGAGTTCCGCTTTGACTGCGGCTCTGGGACTGGTGTTCTCAGGTAAGGGCTGAGACCGTCAGGGTCCCCCTCCCCTCAAAAGCCAGACAACAGTCACTTTGCAGAAAGACAAATTTGTCATCTACCAGCTTGCTCTCTTCCTGTCTTCCCTACACAGTTATCTTTTCTGAAACCTGTCCTGATTCATACAGATGACGTGCTTCCCAGAGATGATGCTCTCCTACTGGCAAGGTTTCCTCTCTTGAATAACTACCCAGTCCTCTCCACCTAAGATCATGCAACGCAATCAGCAGAAACGTGATAAATAGTCAATCAGTACCTTGCTCAGAGCATCACTTAGTGGGCAAGTATATGACAACTAGTTTAAAAAGCACCAATAGAAATGTAATGAACAGAAATTTCCTTGGTGACCTCACTTTATTTATTTTGTCCTTTGGAAGTAGTGTGTATCAGAGCCACAATCACTTAAAAACAAAGCTTCCCTGGTGGCGCAGTGGTTGAGAGTCCGCTTGCCCATGCAGGGGACACGGGTTCGTGCCCCGGTCCGGGAAGATCCCACATGCCGCGGAGTGGCTGGGCCCGTGAGCCATGGCTGCTGAGCCTGCGCGTCCGGAGCCTGTGCTCCGCAGCGGGAGAGGCCACAACAGTGAGAGGCCCGCGTACCGCAAAAAACAAAACAAAACAAAGCAAAAACATCAAATTATTATTCATCTGCCCTATTCCCCACAAACGTCCTATTGATAGAAGCTTAACAAGTTGTTTCCATTAGATTAAGAGGATTTCAAAAGGACACCGACTTCCTCACCAGCATTGAGTGAACACACTGTGGCGTTACATTACACATGCTCATACGTGAAGAAATACATAATTGTCACGTAATCATTCATTGCTATGCATCAATAGATTGGGGTGGCCTCACTTTAAATTTTAACTTTCCTCTTGCTTTATTTCTTTGGTAGCAACTAGTTATTTGGCATGGCTCTTATTGTTCTCCATATAGAGAAGCTGATAGCAAATCACCAGCAACTGCAAAGACCCTTCCCTGACCATCGTGCTCGTGAAGGCTGTGTGATGACTGGTTTCAATAGCATGGAGTAACTGAGTGCTTCTAAAGCGCTTGCTGGTGTCTGCAGGTTGGGTTCTGGGTTATCAAAACTTTCCTTCTGTTATCTAGTTTGTACTATTCATTGACTTAGCAGATCAATTGTTCCCATACAGTGTGGCAGCGTCCTTGTGAATCCCTCAGAGCCTGCAGTTGGGAGGTGCAGATATTTTTCTTACTTGTTTATGTCTCCCTCTTCTCACTGTGTTGCTCCCATGGTAGTTTTTACCTTCAAGCGGGAGGCCTGCTAATCTAATGCAGGCATGCCTCGTTTGGCGATTTCTTCGCTTTTGAAACCCACTGTGGTGTTTTGTTCAACAGTGCCCTGCAGCAGGAAATCGGTTAGTCCTTGTTGTTGTTTTAAAGGAAATCGTGGGCTGTATTGAATCACAGTTCATATTGCTAGACTGTCATTTCTAGAAAGAGTTTGTCGCTGAGATCGTATAGCCATGCGTTGCCCTTAATTGCTGATCAGTTTTCATGGCTGATGGGAAGTGCTTACTGCATTAGGTTTCAACAATTCTTTAAAAGGACAGTTCATTTTTGTCCTCAAGAGCTGAATTCCTACACATCAGTGAGCCCTCCCACCTTGGGGAATGGACACTTTTGTACCTCTGGTTATGCAAGAACATCCTATGTCTCAAGACAACTTTGGTGGGTATTTAATTGATTCAATTTACATATGATTATGCAAAACAGTATAAGCAATTCACTTAGAATTATTTGTCAGGTCGAGAAAGGAAGACACCTTGAATATCACCTTGTACTTTCAAATGGCGTCTTCCTGGATGAGGAATGAACAGAAAGGGCTGGGGAGGGTCAGGGCTCATCAGCCCTCCTCCTGCACAGATTGCCCCCTGCCCCCTGCACCTCGACAGTGGCAGCTCCAGCTATGGGGTCACAGTGGAACCTTAGAAGTCCAGCATTTCCCTCGTTCATAATTCTGTTTCTATTTTTGACAAGAGGTGTTTTTCTTTTTTTTTTTCACATAAGTTATTGCTTCCCTGCCTGTCAGGAAAGGCTCCTGGAAAAAGAATTCTTTAGTATTAGGTGTGATGAAAAGGAGGCAAGAACTCAGAGATTCCCAGGAACAGACCACCGTCTGCTCCCCTGGGCCATCCCCTCTCCAGTGTAAGTGACCACACCAATCACGGTTAGTGTTTCAGACAGCCCTTTGGAAGATGTTTATTCTGAAAACCAGTTCCAAGACTTCCTGCTTCATTAAGACAATTCAGTGAAAGGCTCAACTACAGGAAGCTGCGGAATTGGCCAAATCATTTTAACTTTAGGAAAAGGATAAGGTGGTCTGAACTTGATTCAAAAACCGAGACAACTGTAGTGAGCTCATAATGGCCACAGTCAGTATCACTCTGCTGAGGGAAGCAGCGTGTGGACGGGGAATGACCTCTACGCAACAAGAACAGGCTCAGGCGCCGTTAGTTATTATGGAGATGGGCTGCTGAACAAGATCTTTATTGCATATTGATGGAGCCAAGGTGATTAAATTCTAATTGCTAAGGACAAATGGCAAAAGCATTTGCCAGAGCAAAGAATCAAGTGAGAGGGTGGAGACCTTTCAATAATTGTGCCCATTGGTATTCCTGGTGGGTTTCTAAAGATGATCCAGGACCAAAAAATAATTGGGAGGTTCAGCGAAGGCCAGGAACTATAGAGACATCTTTAGAAAGACAAATGCAATACTTATACCCTTTTACACACCTCGCTGTAAAGTGTAACATGTAAAACTCTTATCAATATCATTTAAACTTCAAGTGTTTCCATCTTGAATTAATAATGGAATTTTTAAAGTACTTTTAATCCTTTTCACAATATCAGACAACATGGAAACTGCCCCTCCAGTATTTTATTATGAAACATTTCAAACACATAGAAAAGTTGAAAGAATTGTACAGTAAAATCCTTATACCCACCACCTATAGTCTACAGTTAACATTCTACTATATTTGCTTTATCATGTATCTATTTATCTTTATATTCCCCATCCATCCATCCATCCATCCATCCACCCATCTTATTTTTTATGCATTTCAGAGGATGCTACAGATATCAGTACATCAAGGAATCTGTTTTACATCGTAGCCTATATAATTTTCTCTTCTCCAAAGCTTGTATGCAACTCTGATCACACTTTAGCCTCATGTCACCCCTCATCTTGAAAACCAGACTAATCCTACCCCCATTTCAGACTTGTTGTAAGGAATAAGTAAAATGATAAGTGAGACACTTACTCCTCCCATGAAGGGGTCCAGTAAATGGAGCTAGCACTGCTGTGTTTACCAAGAAGGAAAGAAGGTTTTTCTTTTTGCTGAAGGGAGTGAGGTGCCTAAGGTTGGCACGTTTCATGTGAGCCAGATTGGTGGACATTATTTCCAGCACCAGTAGTGCTAACCCATGCCCAGTTTCCTTCCTTCAACAGGAGTGAAGAGCCCCTCACCCTGGGTCACTGGCACGAGCTGCACGTGTCTCGCACAGCGAAGAACGGTATCTTACAGGTGGATAAGCAGAAAGTAGTGCAGGGAATGGCGGAGGTAAGAAGGACGTCACCTCCTAACGGCTTATGTGAATGGGGTTACTATTTCCTTCCTGTCTTGGAGATGAAAGTGGCAGCATGATGATTAAACACAGTGCCAGTTTACCTGGGCTAACGACCAAGCTTCCCACCGGGCAAGTTACTTAACTTTGCAATTCCTCAGCTGTGAATGGGGATGATAATAAGAGGGGCCTCACAGGGTGGTTGGAAGGATGGAGTGAGCTAATGCAAACGTAGCACTCAGAAAAATTGCCCGGCTACCTCCATGCCTCCCAACCTCTGCCTTTGTTCATGTTCGTGTCTAAGGAAGTTCAGAACACAACTCCAAGGCAGGGCCAGAGATGGGGTGGTCGCACAGCTGACAGACTCTGAAACCAGACTCACGGAGCTCAAAATCTAGCTCTATTCCTCACCAGTAGTGTGAACTCAGACCAGTCACTCGATCTGCCGAGTTGGTGTTTTTGCATCTAAAAAATGGGGTAGTGGTGACACAATAATGATGGCTTATAGAGTTGTGAGAATTAGAATAACTGTATTTATAGAACACCACAGAACCTGGCATATGATCAGCACTTTGTAGCTTTACTTATTGTTAATAGTGTGCTATCATAATAGCCTCAAGAGCTCAGAATTTCCACTCAAGTTTATAACTTTCATCCATGATTTTATTTCCAAGGTCATGTTCAAAGGAAAAATGACACTTTTAAGGAGGGATAAGAGAGATTTGCTTTAAACTATAACCTACTGCGATTCTGTACACGTACGAAATTTACAGACCCGTAAAACAGGGGACTTTAGATTAGCCAGGCTGTTCATTACAACAGTCTTCATTTTGTGCATCACAGATTTAAAGGGGGCATTGATGAATGTGGGTGTTCTGATAAGAAAATGAATTGATAGAAAAAAGAAGAGGAAGGAAAAAGGACTCTTGGTGGTAAGAGGTATTTGGTTGAGGAGGAGAGAAGGAAGAAGGGCACACATGTCAAACAGGCAGCTTTGGGGACAGCAGTGGTGGGTGGTCCTATCAGAACCAAGGACCTCCTTGGGAATTAGAAGAATCAGAAACTGGGCTCTGCTTCAAGAGGCGAGTACCTTAGAAAACATCCCATATATATTTGTGGAAGGAAGGAAGGGAGAGGGGAAGGGAGGGAGGAAAGATGGAAGGAAGAAAGGAAAGCAGGGAAGAAGGAAGGGAGACAAATAAAAGAAAATGGATTTTAAAGGGAGAATGGGAGTCACTTCTTGTGCAATCCAGAAAACTCTAACAGCTGACTTCAGTCCAAGACAAGATCAGAAGCTCACAAGCATAGATCTGACTGTGTGTTGACTTAATAATATAAATTCAAAAAAGCGTTGTATCGCTTTAGGCTCTAGTTACCAACATCTGTAAAACCGTAACAAAAACTTAGGATGGGCGTGTTTGTAAATAGTGGGCTTAAGGCCTTGGATTCTAAGTAAGGAGCCCTTCAGGAGGCGGTATTTACCATTGGGGTCCTACAGTGAAGAGGTAACACAAAGGTAGAAGCCACACCTCCGGTTCTGTTACTGCCACGCCAGGGAATGAGAATTAGACAATATGGTAAAATCGTGTCCTCCCTATTGGCTATTTGAACGGATGGGGCTGACCGGAGGGCTGTCCACCTGGAAAGCAGTATAAACACGTGGGAGGGAAGGCGTGGCTGTTGTGTGTGCATTTGAGGGTGGTTCTTGTGAGGCTGCCTTGAGACAGGAGTGGGAAGGCCCAGTGCTTGATCTCCAGGAGTTAAACCTTAATCAGATCACCCCGCAGGGGTCTCAGTGCCCACAGCTGTCCTGTCCACACCATGTTCAAAGGTGTGGCTGAGAGGGGCAGAGGTCTTGGAGTTTGAGAGATGGGTGGGGTCAGGGATTAGAGGATACTGTTGGGGGCTAACCCAGCCCCTAAGTATCCGGGCCAGATTCCTGGCTGCACTGAGAAACCAACAGCGCAGGGTGAGCCAAGCTATGCAGACTTAGAGGAAAGGCAGTGCTTCCCAGGGTTCAGGAAAACCCAACCAGGGCGTTTGCTCAGGTTTTCCAACCACTCCCAGCCGAAGGGAAGCGGCAGATCCAGGCCCAGAGCATCCCACCGCAGAACAGGCCCGCCTCGGTGGGTCTGTTTGTTTATCTCCTGCGGTCCTGCGTGGGCGTGGCCGCTGCAGCCCCGCCTCTTATCCACCGGCCGGTGGCGGGGGAGGATTTTGATGGGCAGCCAAAGGGGACGCCTCTCACCCCACGAGACCCCGCCCCGTTCGCTGGACCCAACCGAGAAACTGCAAGTGTTTTCAAAACAGCCTGCTTCTCTGAAATCCCTTTGACCCTGCAGGCTTCCTGCTTTCCTCCTAGTATTTTATTTTAAAGACAAGATGGAGATGGGTTCATGGGGGTGTGTGCTGACAGCTCCTGTCTGGTTCTCTGTTTCATGGGGCCACAAGAATTCGCGAAAGCCCTTCTTTGATGACCACCCCCTTCCACCTCCCCGCTAGTTAAATAAGAACCCTCGAAGCTGCCTGAAGGTTATTGACGGAAGGCAGTTCAATCTGTTTAATCCAAGACTTCTCTGCTTCTACCTGGCTGGACCCCACCACCGTGAGCGCTCCCCTAGATGGACCTCCCTCCTCTCTTGTCTCCATCGCAACCAGACCCCAAATCCATTCTCCTCCCTCTGGCCAGTTATATTCCTAAAACACAGTCTGACTGTTCTCTCTCCTGCTGAAAACTCATTGCTTTTGGGGTGAAGTGCACATTTTGGGGTGCTTTTGGGGTGAAGTGCACATCCATGCATGATCTGGTCCTCCTTGCCTCTGCCCTATACCTACGTGCCCTCTAAGCCCTGAGTTTGTCCAGTGTCTTTCTCAGTTCTAACTCTCCCTAGTGCACCTCCCCACTCCCTATGTCTGCGGTAGAGTATGTGATGGCCCCTCCCCGCCAGGTGCACCCGTAGTCACCTGGACAGTCCTCACAGGGTTAATCTTACCTGCCCGGTCACTTGTCTGTGTTCCCCCCAGCGTAAGCCTCTGCAGGACAGGGACCTGGACTTTCTTATTTACTATTGTTTGTGCAGCACTTAGTACCTGGGACATAGTAGGTACCCAATAATATTTGTTAAATTATTAAATGCTGCTACTGTTTGTATTTCTTTTGATCATAAAGGAAACAATAACTTATGTTACCCAAAGTGTGTTCATCCCCCAGAGGTCTCAAATGTGTGTTATCGTAGGACATTTTACTTAATTGAGACTCATGTTTAAAGGAGTTTAGACATTACATCTCACACACAGCTTGTTATCTAGCCCAGCCATTGGGTTTAGGCTGTTGAAATGACCAGAAGCAGGGGAAGCCTTTGGGGATTGACAATGGGGAATTCTCCGAGAACCTGGAAAAGAATTTCTCTGCTCTTGTATCTGATAACAAGGAATGCCTCCCACCTGCCATGCCTTCCCTTTCTCTTGGCCTAAAGAGGTTCTATCTTTACCATTAGTGAATATGCACCCAACTCTAGGCAAAGTGCTAAGTCAGTAGAATCTCAGCTGCCAGGACAGGCTAGACTGTACGGCACACATAAGCCCCAAATACCAGCCCCTTATAATAAGGAGTTATTTCTCACTCACGCTACATGTCCGTCAGTGGTCAGCTGCAGCTTTCGTCCGAGACCCAGGCTGAAGGAACAGGGCGTGGGGGAAGAGGGCACGGGGAACCCCTCCTGGCTCCGAAAGCCTCTGCCCAGAAGTGATTAACTTCTCTTCTGCTCATGCTTTATTGACCAAAGCAAGTTACATAGCCCCACTTGAGATTGACAGGTTGGAGGTAATCTTCCTACAGGGAGAGGCGTATTGATGATGGAACAGTCTACCATATTCGCTCGCATTTTATAGGTGATGAAACTGAGTCTCAGAAATGTCAAGAAATTTATTTTCCAACAGGTGGTAAGTAGCAATGCAAAACAAGGCAAAGGTCAAGCCAATGTGTAGACAGATTGTCATGATGAGTCTTGAGACTGTCTCTGCCATTTGCTTCCTGACAGGGAACCAAAGGTACCTTTGGTAATCTTAACCATTTTTTTCTGAAGTTGCACCGTGTTTTGTTTTTTCACCTGTTGGCAGGGAGGCTTCACCCAGATTAAGTGCAACTCGGACATTTTCATTGGCGGGGTCCCCAATTATGATGACGTGAAGAAGAACTCAGGCATCCTCAAGCCATTCAGTGGGAGCATCCAGAAGGTACAGGCTTCCCTTCCTCATGTGTATTGTGTGACCTTGACTGCAGACAGTGGAATTGAGAACTTTGATCCGTGCAACCTGCTGCACCCAAGAAAGAAAGCTTGAGAAATTTTTAACGTTTTTCAAACTATATTTTTTAGTGCTCAGAGCATACCTTTGCAACCCCACTTTCTTATAACATCTGCTCCTAGCTATACCCAGCAGACATCCCATGAATGCAACTCAGTGAAGATGAATTTGTACGACACATCCACTAAAATATCCTGGGATTGTTGAGGGAGGTACCTGGCACTGGGTCGCTATAGACACTTCATCAAAATGGAAGGAAGAGGATGGAGTCTCATAGGGACTCTCTTTGGGGTCACTTTGCTTTCTGCTCAAGGCAAGACCCACTTGTTTTTGCCGCCTCCACTTCCATCCCCATCACCATGATTTAACAGTTGTTCATCAATCATGTAACCATATTCTTGAGCAAAGATTAGAGTCCTTCCACAGAAGGTCTGGAAAAAATCCACTCAGCTAGTAAAAGAGACAGGATGCTGACCCCATTCATATCTGTCTCTTATTCCTTCTCTTGGGGCTGTCCATGATCCCTCCAGTCGTGAGATTATGTCCTGTCTGCAACAGATATGCAGGCTGACCCACCAACCCAGATTTCCAGGACCACCAAACACTGGGGGAAAAGAATTTGAAGAAAAGCACATCCGGTTCCTGGATGTTAGCAGTATCCTGTTTCCCTTAGCAACCACTGGAGGAATGGGGGCCACTGATCCCTTTCAGACCTGCAGCAAAGCCAGGAGAGGCTAAGATGATGGAGGGACAGTGAGAGAGGAGGGTCCTCTCACGATTTGCACATCTGGACTCTGGGAAGGGCCCCTGGGGCTCTGCACTCTGTATCCCAGTGTAGGGCCCAGAAAAGGGGCCCAGTCAATATTTCCTCTCTCTGGTGTGCTTCCCTTTGTTGCTGAACTGCGATATCAGTGACACCTCAGTTCGGACCATTGTCCCTCCAGGAATGGGGGTGGGGACATGGCCCCCATCGGCCATGTGTGTAATCACGGGTTTGAAATTAGGAAGCGGGCTGAGTTGCTAAGAGGCTTCACCTTCCTTCCTACTGTGTCAGGTTTTGCCCCCTTCTTCACGCAGCACACACAAGCCTTTCCTCCTTACTTCCTGGAAAGGCCCTCCTCCCCTCCCAGTGACCCAGTCATCGGCTCTGCCTTACCCTGCAGTGGGCCGCGCCATTCGTGGCTTGTTCACGTCCTGCATTCTCAGCAAGAAGAGGAGACTGCGGAAAGATTCTGGCTGTTGTCCGGCAGCTTCTGAGATTCAGGGCTAGGGCAAAGTTTTCTCCCAGCTCTCCTGACACTCTCTAACAACTAGGCAAACCTGTGGAAACATGGATTAGTGGCTGGAAGTACCATTGCTAATCTCTTAGGACCCCCTGCGTGGTGGACCTTCCACTGGGATGTGTTCTCTCTGTCTCTGAGTTCAGCAAAGCCTGTGAGACTTTGAAATACCAACAGCTCAGGGCCAAGGCACACTCCGTTTATTTGTGTCTGGGGAGACCAGTAACCTCACCCTATAATTCATCAGTTTCACCAAAGCCCCATTGCAGGGGAAAAGGGTGAGAGCAAAGAGCGGTCTCGTCCGGTGAATATGCACAGCGGTGCTAAGAATGTGACCTGAGTTTCACTCCAGGGAAGAGGATGTGAACAGGAAGGGGATTCCAGAGTGTCAGGGGAGGGAGGAAGCAGGAGGGGGGGGGCAACTGCGGGGCCGAGATGGTGGAGCCGGAAGAAGCGGCAGAGAACTCTGGCCAGGATGACACAGCAGTACAATTCCACCACCTCCAGACACGATCACCCGCCCTTGGATTCCTGCCTGTGTAGCATTTTGTGTTGTGTTCTTCCTTACTCCGCTTTACTAGCAGCATCTCTCAACCTTGGCCGCACCTTAGAATCACCTGGGAAGCTTTTTAAAGTTACCGATGACTCCATTTCATCCACAGAGATTCTAGTTCACTCGATCTGGGGGGGCTTGGGCATGAGTATATTTCTTAACCCTCCCCGCCTCCACCTCGGGTGATTCTAACATGTAGAATTAGAACCCTAATTTTGTGGTTATTGGGACTTCTTTACGGCCTCACTGAATAGCCAGGTCTTCCAGAGACAGAGGAAGCTGCGTGTATAGTCTTATAAGCGATGCAGAGTGTCCCAAACACCAGATGTCATCACTTCAGTTCCTGTGTCGCTTACAAGACTATAGAAGCAGCAACCGGACTTTCTCTCTTTTGTTTAAAGCGCCCTCACTAGGCACAGTTCACATTAGCTGAGGAAAGCTGTGGAAGACCGAAAAGACGTTTTCTGAATTCCTGAATTTCTTTACATTTTCTTTCCTAAGATCATCCTGAATGACCGGACCATCCACGTGAAGCATGACTTCACGTGGGGCGTGAACGTGGAGAATGCAGCCCACCCCTGCGTGGGAGCCCCCTGCGCCCACGGGGGCAGCTGCCGGCCCAGGAAGGAGGGCTATGAGTGTGACTGCCCCTTGGGCTTTGAGGGGCTGCACTGCCAGAAAGGTACACCACAGGGAGGGTAGGGGGAGAGGGGACTCAGGTGCTGCTTCTGGGAGCAGAGGGAATGGACAGACCGTTTGGGGGGCCAGTTGATAACCCCGGGACAGCCATACCAATTATTTTTATCAATGATGTCGATAGCATATTAGATGATGAATTATATATAAACTACTGTAATTATTTAATAAGAATTAAAATGCTGAAACAGTTCTGTAAACAGTAAGTAAATAGTTCCCCTGCCTTCCCCCAAACTACCATGGCTCCCTTCCCTGAGAATCCCCTCATGGTCTAGCAATCAAAAGGTTAACTCATAGGGAATTCCCTGTTGGTCCAGTGGTTAGGACTCAGCGCTGTCACCTCCGGGGCCCGGGTTCGATCCCTGGTCAGGCAGCCAAATTAAAAAGAAAGAGTTTAACTCATAATATGGGTAAGGGAGGTTTCCAGGACTCCTCCATCTGAGCTACTCCCAGAGCCTATCCTGACAGGTGGATGCCTGGGCTTTGTAGACTGATAAAGATCTTGACTAAATATTTTTGACTCCTACCTGTGAATGCGGCCAGGAGAAATCTGAGACATCTTGCCAAGTATGGCAAAATCTGAATTGTACGTTAGTTGCTCCAAACAAAAATATGAATAACCTTCTGTAGGCTATTTTCCATGCTGTATATGTTTCCTCTGCACCTCCGTTTCCTCATTTGTAAAATGGGAATAATAGAGCAATGTTGTCTAACACAGAGAATTGTAGCGTAGGTTAAATGAGGCAGCGCACATTCCTTAGAAGAACGCCTGGTAAGTACTCAACCGATATTAAACGTTATTATTCTTGGTGAGAAAAATAAAATGCACCAGCAAGTGCTGTGAGCCGCTCAGCTTTCAACCTCCCCTTGTGTGAAATCAGAACAGGTCCCAGACCACAGGCCCTGCTGGCCTGAGCTTTCCACACCAGCTCAAGGAGGCGGAGGCCACGGCGGGTCCAGAGGAGGCCTGCGTTGTGCAGCTGTGTCATGTCGTGCCACGTGGGCCTTCTTGTTAGAATGCCAGGTGACTTCACCTGTCTGGGAACTAATTAGAAAAGGTAGACAGGTCTGAAGGAAAGAAGGCGGCCATCCTAAGCAAAGGAACGTGCTCTTTCTCTTTCCTATTTATTTCCAGGTTCCTGATTTTTATTAGAAGTGGGGCTTAGAGGAAAACAGGTGGCTATTTCGGGGCATGGAGTGCTAGGAGAGGTTGTTTTGCAGCAGTCTTGGAAAATATGAAAGGTGCCCGTTTTCCAGCTGGAAGACTAAGTAGTAGTACAGTGAAATGAATTTTGAAACCTGCATGGCAAATCGTATGAAATATATTTATTAACATAGCTCACCTTGGTGACGAACCCCCAAAGAAGAGGAACATTTGTGAATGAGGCTGATTATAATTCTAACAAGCAAATCACTGTTTAGCTAATAGCAGGTACTTGAAGAGGTTCAGCTCGAGCGGCCCGTTCCCTCAGAAAACCGGATCTGGATTTCACACATCAGCATTTGAATCTCCTAGGTCTTCAATTTCACTGCAGGCAAATTCAAGCTTGCTCCTGCCTTAAATGCTGACACTAATGGTCAATATATAAAGTCCAAGCTTAAGTGAACTTTTCGCTCTGGGAATTAAAGGAGGAAGGAGAGGATAATTTGTGATCGTGTTAACCCTCCTTTCCTGTTACAGAACATGAACCATGCAGATATAAAGTGCTCACGTGTATAGCTTTGTAACTACAGGCTCGGGTTCAATGAGAAATAAATCTCCCCGGAATGAAGACTCAGATGGCTGAGGGCCTGGGCCTCCTGACGAGATCCAAGGGGATGGACCGTGGCAGGGGGGCTCTGGGGGGCTTTCAGGGCTCTTTTTCTTCAACATCCTAGGCTAGAGCCAAGATTAAAATCCAGGCAGAACATCAGCTGTCCTTGTGTTATGTCAGTATCTCCTTGTGCTTTGAAATAAAGATGGTGTTTCTGGCAAAATGGCAACTGTTGCGAATCCTGAGAAGATTCGTATATAGGAGGTGTGGCCTGTGTCACATAACTTCTTCTCCTGTTATATGGCTTGAGAGGATTAATGGGACTCTGGGTGCAGGTTAGGACTGTTAAGGACAATTTTTCCAGGCCCCAGCAGGCTCTCAGAGGTGCACAGTTACCAAACAGACTTTTGAGGTGAGCCTCTAGTCCTGCGTAAGGATCGGAAATAAAGGGAGGAGAGCTGGTTCCACAGAGATGCAGGAGAACGGTCTAAAAGTTGGGGTATATTCTTCGTGAGAAAAACAAAGAATGGTTAGAAGCCATCCTTGGTTGTCAAAGAGGATCCTGTCTGATCCAGCAAGGTGATTCTTTTTTTTTTTTGCGGTACGCGGGCCTCTCACTGTTGTGGCCTCTCCTGTTGCGGAGCACAGGCTCCGGACGCGCAGGCTTAGCGGCCATGGCTCACGGGCCCAGCCGCTCCGCGGCACGTGGGATCTTCCCGGACCAGGGCACGAACCCGTGTCCCCTGCATCGGCAGGCGGACTCTCAACCACTGCGCCACCAGGGAAGCCCTAGCAAGGTGATTCTTAGCCTCATATATTTAAGGGTTGTTTCCCTCCCTGATTAACAGATCATGCTTCAAAAGCACGAACCTTTCCTAGCACTCCCCACAGAAGTTAAACCAGCCCTTTTACAGCGGGCAGCATGTTGTAGAAATCCCCAGCGCCAGGCCTCCCCCAGTCCATACCAAGGCCTACCTTCTCCGTCAGGAAATTAGCTTCTGGGATCCTCAGTGAGTCTGGTTCTTTCTACCATCCTCAGAGGCGAATTCCACTGGGACCCTAGTCAGGAGATTGGAAACTTGTTCTCACCTCTTGGTGGTGCAGACAGGCTGGGGCCAGAAACTCAGACAAATCCTGGAGCGGTCCAGGCTCCCAGACCATCAGAACATTGAGGGTGTTTTGGGACACCCATCCTGCCCTTTGTCTCTGGCAAAATCAGAGGCAGGAGCAGAGCCTGAGCCCAGATGGAGGTGGGTACCGGGCTCCCACTGAAATGCAGAAAAGTGAGCCTCTCTGTCCCCAACCGGGGCAGGAGGATCCAGAGGGTCTTCCAACTCCCAGCCGCGACTCCAGGTGCCAGCAAAACCCACAGGGCTTGGTGGTCCTCTCACCTTCCATTTGGGGGCTGTCACTCTTAGGTGCCTTCTTCCACCTCAAACCTCAGCACCCTATGCTGTACCCCAGTACCAAGGCCCTTTTCTCACCTCACCAGAGGGGTGTCAAAAATCCGCCCTCTGAGCTTCCCTGGTGGCGCAGTGGTTGAGAGTCCACCTGCCGATGCAGGGGACACGGGTTTGTGCCCCGGTCCGGGAAGATCCCACATGCCGCGGAACGGCTGGGCCCGTGAGCCATGGCCGCTGAGCCTGCACGTCCGGAGCCTGTGCTCCGCAACGGGAGAGGCTGCAACAGTGAGAGGCCCACGTAACGCAAAAAAAAAAAAAAAAAAAAGCCGCCCTCCTCAAAAAGATACTCGCCATCCTTAGAGATTTCTGTCTTCTTTCTCTCTGCTGTCATCCACATTTACCCACCTGTGTCCCAGTCCCTCAGGGCTCTTGTATTTAAGTTACTAACGAGTTAAAGCAGAGTTCCACGAAGCATGTGTAAAAATTTAAGTTCCAAGGAATACTGAAGGCTGTTCTGCTCTCACACAGAGAGACAGACAGCATACATTCATAGGCACAAAATGGGAGGGGGCTTCTGGGGTCAAATAAATCTGGGTAATCCTGGGTGAACAAACCACTGTCTCTTCTGTGGGACTTTTCAGAGCATTTGCTATGTTCTGCGTGTCCAAGACAGGGGTGCAGGGTGCAGCTGTTTCCTCCTGGGGTTCCCCCAGCCCGTAGCAGACAGGCCACTTGGGAAAGAACTCTGAGCCGGGTCCTCCTTTCCCTTCCCTGCATTAGAGTGTGGGCTCAGACCATGCAGGACCCTGCAGGCCACTAGATGGGGTTGTTTCTCTGTAGCAGCTGAAGCTGCTCTACACTCACTACCGACACCGAAAGCTAATGGCTTAGGTCACACATTTGTCAGGGATGCGCAGTCCTCAGAGATGGGAACCTGCCTGGTCCATACTGATCTCCCACATTCTGGACATTTTATGTTGCGTCTAGTAAATTCACATCGTATTGCTGGGTGTGATTTGGGTGATTTTTTTGGCCGGGGAGAGGGGTCCCAGTGCATAAAACACATAGCATCATTAAGTATGGGCTATAATTTAAGAAAACTCAGTATGCACATCACAAGTAAATAAAACAGAAATTGTGCATACTACAGGGAATTTGTTTTCTTTTGATGGTGTATCATAAACAATGGAAAATTTGGGGGGGTGTTCAACCTAGATGTTCATGTTTAGATAGCTGAAGACTGGTAGTGTTGAAAAACATTTTTTTGCTGTTCTTTACTTAATGGCTGCAGAGTCAGTTTCATGGAACCGAGACATCTGCTCCAAGTACAGCTGTCCAGCAGTGGAGGGTGCTGCCCTATGGGCGAGAGAGCTACCCATTGTGGAAAGTGTTCCCTGGGGCTGGATGGCCATCTCTCAGGGGGTTGTTGAGAGGAGTCCTGGCTGCTGAGAAAGCTAGGTTACTACTACACCCCAGGTCCTTCCTTCACTGGTCCTGGGACTATGAAGGAGCCAGCAAGCTCCCCTTAACTCGTCATATGGTCCATTGGGAATTTCAAGTCCCTGCAGTGGAAAATGCTTTGCCTAGCTTGCAGGCTATTCATTGGGGGTATTATTTGTGTCACCAGAGGGCACGAGCTTTTAGGTCTAAGTGTGAGGAGGCACCAGAAACACTTTTCGACGAGTGCCTTTGCCACAGAAAAAAAGACAATGTAGAAGAAATTAGATATAAAGGGTTAGGGTCAAATATAGTTGTGCTGACAATATTTAAACAAACCACAAAGGGCCAGAAAGGGCTAGATGGTCACTTCTAGCTGTAATGTTGTAGGACGGAGTTAATAGTTATCCACATACGCTGACGACACTGAGTGTATTTTCACCATTTTTGTATTCCGCGGTGTCATTTCTACAGCGTTCCCCTGCTCTTTGTTAATCACCACGTCACCAGGGCTCTGGAACATTGCAAAGGGGGTGGGGTGGGAATTAGGGTGATATTTTCCACTACGGAGAGAAAAAAGAGGCAGCTGGCTGGCTTATCATGCCTTTTTCACACGTAGCCTGGAAACAAGAAAATAAATGGTCATTGACAAGGTAAGTAACTTTAACAAGGAATTTCTCCAGGTTTAGATTAAATGGGGACTGTCAGCACAAGTTCAGGGGAGCCTCAGAGTGTCAGACAATTTCTTACATACATCTTCTTGGTCCACCACCACCTGTGCCTCCACTCGTGAGCTGGGACTGGGGAGGTGTGTTGGGTGACTTGGTGCTCACCATGCAGATTTCCAGTGGTTCCTGTTGGGCATCAGATTCACATTCCGTAAGAGGAATGTGAATTCCTGCAGGGCTGCACGAGGGCAGCAAGGCTGGTTCCCAGAAATCTGCAACCAAAGTAATTGGGATTTTACGATGACTGTGAGATTCTGACCTTCCCTGTTCTGTTTCATGCTGGCACCTGGCAGAGTGTGGGAACTACTGCCTCAATAGTAAGTACAGTGAGTCCTCTGAGAAGCTGTGACAGTGCCCTGGGCTCATGCCAAGGCAGGCTGCGGGCACAGTGCAGGCCAACCACCTGCAGAGGTAATGAGGGGGACACACCTCCCAGGGTGGTGGGCATCCTCCCTCCAAAATCGCCGGCCCTGGGAACACACTTGTCCCCCAGCTGGACCTCGGGAAGCCCTGAGCTCCTGAGCTGGGGGGCTTAGCAGGCACCTGGACGGGGCTCCTACAACACCCCTTTGAGGGTCCAGGTGCAGAGCGTGCCCTGAGCATTTCAAGGAGTCCAGGGGAATGAGGACTATTGGCCACAGACCCAACAGCGGGGACAGGCCCTGCCTGAGGCTCAGCCTAACCCAGCAGGGGCGCCGGGGTGATGTTCAGCTCTGGGTGGGATAGTCTCTCCTCCTGTCTCAGCACTAGCAGCCTGCAGTCCGGGGCCTGCCAGCCCAGCTAAGAGCTCTCCTGCCCTCCTGCATTTCCGCACTCTTACTTCTCATCCCCCCTTCTGGCCCTCTCCTTTCTATTTCTGCTCCTCTGGGTGTCTCTCCCAGCCTCACCTTTCCCATCCCCCTCTGCTTCCCCTGCCCGGGGCTGCCACCCATTTTTACACCTTCTCCACGGTTTTCTTTTCTCTTCTTCTGGCGTCTACTTTCCCCTTCTTCTTCCCTCTTCCCGCCATCTTTCTGCTCGTGTCATTTTGCATCCTTTTCCTTCTCTCGACTTCCTTTTCTTCCTCCTCCTCCTCACTTTAAGCACAGGAAGAGAGGCCTGTGGCACAGCCCAGAATTTAAGATGCAAGAGCTGTTCACTTCAGTCTCTAAAAGGTGCTCCGGTCAGCAGGCCCTTGTCTTGGGCTATGCTGCCTCAGAGGACAGTGAAGCAATTTCTTAGTTACCTCAGAAACTGTCTTTAACATTTTTTACTTCTGTTCTGCATTTCTTGTTTTCTTTCTCTCTCCCTTCCTCCTTTCCTTCCTTCCTTTATTTTTTTATGAAGAGAATGGGAGCATGCTGTGGTGACCTGCTAACATAGGAACCTATATTTGGGGGCCCAACGTCATTGGGTTTTGTGTTTTGCTTTCCTTCCTTCCTTCCTTCCCTCCTTCCTTCTTTCTTTTAATGTTTAGAAGTTGAGTTTAAACTCTCCTGTCGTTTGTAGTGTCAATAATTGTACATTTTCTCCCCTGGGTATAGAGTCCTTAGTTCAATGTCTTTGTACCAACAGCATATTTTTGTGAAACTAGAACTCGTTTTATAAGCTGGCTTATTCTCTCTCGTTTTGCACATTTCTTTAAACATGAGATTCACTCTACCTTAATTTATTTAAACTGCCATTTGTGCCTTTCTAAAGAGAAGAGAGATATTGCTATAATCTCTTTAGAAGAAATCCCCTAAATTATCCCTAATTTGTGACACCAAACACAACTCCTTAGCCTATTCTTTTACTGACTGTATGGAAGAAGGAGATTCCTCAAGAACACAAAGATGAGAAGTTGAGAGGAAGGAAACACACCTCTAAAATATTGAAAAGTAAAAAGCGGGCTCAGGGCCAGAACTGGGGAGAGTCGGTCTGGCTCATGGTCTATTGTTTTCTTAGCTGTATGATCTTGGGCAAATCCTTGATGATTTTATGCCTCAATTTCCTAGTCTATAAAAATGGGTTGTTTCCCTGGTGGCGCAGTGGTTGAGAGTCCGCCTGCCGATGCAGGGGACACGGGTTCGTGCCCCGGTCTGGGAAGATCCCACATGCCGCAGAGCGGCTGGGCCCGTGAGCCATGGCCGCTGAGCCTGCACATCCGGAGCCTGTGCTCCGCAACAGGAGAGGCCACAGCAGTGAGAGGCCCACGTACCGCAAAAAATAATAATGATAAAGTAAAAATATAAAAATGGGAACAATCAAACCCTCCCCCCCCCCCCCCCCCCCCCCCTTCCTGTGATTGTGGTGAAAATCTTGTGAAATACAACACCGGAAGGTGATTTGCAAACAATTGTCAAAGCCTCATCCCCTCTGCTTCACCAGTGTCTGAGGTCATGGCTGAAAGGGCTCTGGACCAGATTGGCTTCAGCTAGAGAAATCCTGGTGGGTTTTGTTGGGGGGATTGTTTTCTCTGCCTCCCTTGGAGAACAGGGTTATCCCCAGCTGCTCCTCGCATGGCCCAAGACCTGCCCTTTGGCTTCCAAGAATAATTGGGCACAGTTCAAGTTTTGGCATATTGCAAGGCCTTCTCGGCAGTGCTGACACCGATAGGAGTGACGGCCAGCCCCAGAGAGGGGACAGCAGGGAGATGCCAATTACAGGCCATCAGGCCGGGCAGTCCCAAACCAGGCCAAGTGCCTGTACAGCCAAGAGGAAGGGGCCGCCAAGTTGATAAATGTCCTGCTTCCAGGAACTGGCTTTCTTTGTATTTTCCCGCCACGTGGTGGAGTGTAGGGGTCAAGAGAGCCATGTAGCATGTAACCTCCATTTTCTGTTCTGTCTCAGCCATCACAGAAGCCATTGAGATCCCTCAGTTTATCGGCCGCAGTTACCTGACATATGACCATCCGGATATCCTCAAGAGGTAAGAAGCTTCCACAGGCACCTTCCTTATCTCCTGGTAGGTCAATTTCTCAATATCTTTCCCAGAGCTTTTCCTTATCTTCCGTGCCAGAAGATAGTTCTCCAAAAAGGCACGAGAATTTAGCCATAGTCCCAGAGGGGAAAAAACATACAAAATAAACATAGAAACTAGAACAAAAACAACACAAAAAACAAACTCAAAAATGCAACCTTTGAAACAAGCCCATGACAAACAACCCAAAGCCTTTCTGGTCCAAGGGACGTTCCCAGAGAAAGGGACGTGCCCGGCCCCGGGATTTCCAATATTCAGGCTTTGAGAGGCAGTGAGAACTTGATGCTCCCAAAGCCAGGGTTATATGAGTCCGATTCCCCAGCAGGGCAGTCAGCGTGATGCTGCTCTGTGGCCATGGTCTGAAGAAGCCAGCCGAGGAAGGGTTCTGGGAAACCCTCTACCAGACAACAGCCCCAGGTCCATGTCCTACTTTGCGTCTCCATCGACGAGGTCCACTGTCCTCTTCAGGCTCTTTCCAGTTCGGTGGGGGGCTCCTCAGCTCTCTTCACGTGGATACAAGAGCATGATCTAAGGAGATGCCTGAGTCACAGCTGTGGCTTTTAATCGCTGGTGGCACATGCTCCAGCCCGGTCCGGGCTCTAAGCTCCTGGTCTGGAATAGCCTATTTCGCACGACATGGGAAAGACTGGCTCTAGGCAAAGTCTTCGATCTAGTGAAGCTTGGCTTTGACGCTTTCAGTTTACCCTTTTCTCTTTCCTTTCCTTCCCCCCTAGCTCTTTGTAGTTTAGAGAGTGCCATCCCTCACCCTACCACCAGCACAATCATTCTAGAATGTTCCCATCCTCTTCAGGTTGATCACATCTTCACAGACTAAGGCAATGCTTTAAGCCAAAGGCATGCAGTTCTTAGGGTGGAATTTGGTGGCTTTTCGAGGAACAAAAGAGGTTGAGAGACATTTTCCTAGGGCATTGGATGTCCCTGGTGACTCTGAACACACACCAGACAGACAGGGCTTTGTTTCTCTACTCTCACGTTGTGTTTATCAAGGTTGTCTTGCATGGGCCTTAGGCAAAATGGATTCCCAGCCAAGAAACCCTCTTCTTTCTTCAGCCCTTTCTCCCCAGAGATGGAAGGGTGTTCAGTCCCCAGAAACTGGGAGCGTGTGAACAAGGCCCAAGTTTCTAGCCCCCTGGTGCTTAGTGAGAGGCACTGGGTGGTTGGGAGCAGAGGGGTTTGGTGAAAGGAGGAGGTGCAGTGCCCCAAAGCAGAAAGCCCAGTGGCACCTGTGTGCATATAGGTAGGTGCATGTACGTGTGCATGTGTGTGAAGCTGCAGGTAAAAGTCAAGCTCAGGGTCTGCTTCAGTTAGATGCCTTCGGCTGCAAGTAACAGGAAACTCAGCTCAACATGTCTTAAACGTGGAGGGTATTTATTATTTCACATAACAAGCTGTCCAGACTTAGACTGGATCCTGAGTTGATTAATTCAGATAATCAACGGTATTATTCAAAGACCCATTTTCCTGCCTTGTTATCCTCAGCTTATTTTCCAATGGTTATACCCTTTGTGGTTATAAGATAGTTGTTCATAAATGCTCATTAAATGGCTGTAAATCATGGCAATATCCCATGCAAGTAAAAAAAACTTTTTATTTTCATGTGACTCTATTAAAAAGGAAAGGAGTCTTTTCTAGAATCCTCCTGATAAATTTCCTCTGTCTCATTGGACAACGGTGGGTCACATGCCCACCCCTAAACCAGTCACTGCAAGAGAAATGGAACCATCGTGATTGGCTTGTACCAATCAATGTACCCAAGGCAAGTTAGGGAAAGAAGGAAACTTGGACAGAAGACGGGGAAAGCAGCTCTCTAGGGAACACGCCAGGGCTGGATTGCTCTGCACCTGGCCTGGTGAAGCAGTCAGTATCATGGACCCTGCTCCTCACCCACCACTCTGAGACCCTGCCTGGGGAGGGCAAACTTGATCTCCTCCTGTCTGGCTCAGGCTCTGGGAAGCCTTAGACAAAAGTCCCCTCCACTGTTCACTACTGAATGCACTCTGCAGCTCCAGGCCATGTTCGTGAGACAGAGGGATGGTGCACGTGACAGGAAAATGGATAAAGAGCTTTTTCCAGTAGTGCCATTTTAGGAGCAATATTAAATTATGTTTACTCTCATCTCACCTTTTATTTAAGGACCTCATGGTTGCTTTTCTTCCTATTGCAGATGCAACACTGGTCACTTTCTAGGGAAACTGGATCTGTGAACTAGTCTCTTCCCAAGAATTGTTAAGAACATCCCAGAACTGATAGGGACACAGAGTCACGTGAGCCTATTCCCAGCCAAAGCTGTAGGGCCGGGACCTGACCTTCCTGACCACCCCTTCCTTCCTCTCATCTTCCTGTTCCTCTCCACCCTGTTTTTGCCCCGACACCCCTCGAGACCATTATCCCATCACCTTCCTTCCAGACAAGGCACCTTCCTTGTCTGACACTCTGCCCCTTGTCCAGTCATTCCTCCTCTGCCCTCAAGGATGTCACCTCCAGAGATAGCCATCCACAGCCACGATCATAGCCCAGAGCAGCTGCCAGCTTGAACCTCTTGGTAATTAAGGAAACCACTTCCTTTTGAGGAATAGGGGCACTTTCCCAAGGACCCGTGAGTGGTAGGACAGGAAAGAGGGAAGACTTGAGGTGTGTGTTGCGGGTGCAGGCTGGGACCGTGGCCTTGGCCACAGTCTGGCTGATCTGTGACTCATCAAATGCTCTCTTGTGGCATTTGACCACACCTGGGGAGAGAGACAGACTCCAAAGTGCAGAATGAGGAGGTCAGACCTTTAGACCCATGGCATGACCTGTGGTGGTGATGCCTTTTCTAATCTCCTGGTAGCAAGAGTCAGAAATGTCAGATTATCCTCATAATTGGCAGAGGAATCTGGGATTCCTCAGGAATGAATGTTGGTGGAGACTGGTTGATCTGATGTCATTATTTGTGTATTTCCTCCAGGGTGTCAGGATCCAGATCAAATGTATTCATGAGGTTTAAGACAACTGCCAAAGACGGCCTGTTGATGTGGAGGGGAGACAGCCCCATGAGACCCAACAGTGACTTCATTTCCTTGGGCCTTCGGGACGGAGCCCTGGTGTTCAGGTAACCCCTACTCCAGCTGCTTTCTACATCACCTTGCGATTTTTCTCAGACGGTACAGATCACGCCGAACAGAGGGTTGCAGGGGGAGCCAGAGCGCAGTCTGCTAGAATGAACAGCTGCCTGCAGCTCCGAGTTAATTTGAGGCTCCTGGTCTTTCTTTCCAATATCCATCCCTAGAGCAGCAGTTGCTCAGCTATGGCCTGACGGCCAAATCTGGCACGCCACCCCTTTTTGTAAATGAAGTTTTATCGGAATACTGCCACCCTCATTCATTTATGTATTGTCAGCGACTGCTTTCATGAGACAGTGATACGCTTGAGTAGGTTCAATAGGGACTGTATGGCAAAGCCTGAAATATTTATTATCTGGCCCTCCAGAGGAAAGTTTTGCGACTCCTGTTCTAGTATGTTCCTGCCATATACTCCCCACTTACAAATTAGGAAGTAGTCAAAAGAAGACGTTGATCCTGCCAAGCACGGACTCGGGCATTCGGCCCAGCGCTCTCCAGCTCAGGAAGATCTGAAGATTCAGTCTAGAGACCTTTCTTTATATTCTGACTCTGCTCCCTATTCACTCTGGAGCCTTGGGAAGGAGAATGCCTGCTTTGTCCGATCTCCCACTGCAAAGAACAAAGCAGAGATTCATATCTCAATAGGGCAACCCAACATTTGGATTTTTAAAAGTGCTTCTTGGGTGATAACGGATGAGCCAGTTCCAGAAGTTCTAACATCTTTTACGTCGGTTTAGACTGCTCTCAGATTTGTCAAGTGGGTTCCTATGAAGTAGCTAAAGGATTACCTGGATGACTTCTCGCCACCAGAAGCTGGGTGGCAGCTGGGTGCTAGCAGGATTCCCAAGGGGCAGGCGCCAGCTGTGTACTATGAAAAAGCTTCTCTACAGATTGTGATGGTACAGCCTCACTTGAGGTTAGAAATATCTCGTTTAGACCAGTGATCCTCAAATTGTGGTCTCCGGACCCGCAGCAGCAGCATCTCCTGGGAACTTATTAAAAATACAAATTTTCAGGCTCCACCCCTGACCTACTGAACCAGAAAAATTCTAGAGGTGGGAACCAGCAATCTGTTAACTGTTTCTCCACGTGATTCTGACGCCTGCTAAGGTTTGAAACCCCTACTCACCATCTGTTCCATGGGGACAGGAATTTCTCTGGCTTTTCCTTCTTTAATCCCCCCTCTGGTGACTAGCACGAGTGTTCATTAAATGATATGGAATTAATTGGAATTGAAATAGACGAAAGTGAGAGCGGAACTGCAGAGAAGATGAAGGCTTAATTGTGGGGCTTCAGTGGGTCATGCGCTGGGATTGCTGACAGCCAGGGTAGAATGCTATGTCTTTGCAATTCGAATAAAAGGCATTTCGAAAGGAAATGTCACTTGTCCCACAGCACGCTTGCCCCTACCCAGCAGAGTGTGCTCAGCGATGTGACCCTATGGTTGTTGAGGACTTTGGGGTGCCACGTGTGGTTGAAAGCTGGAGAGAGCAGTTCTCACCACCTCCGTCCCCTCCCCCGGGCCCTGAGGTCAAATGCTGAGCTCTTCACACCCCAGTTTCAGGCTGGCTGCCGCAAAGCCATTTTCTTGTGGTTTTCCTGTGGTTAACCTCGCCAAGGCCTCAAGTACTTGATTGTGCCCAGAAAAGGGAACTGAAACAGTAGCTCAGCCGTGGGTGGGAGGCCCAACTTCCCCCTAAACCGCCCGTGAAAACCCAGCTGGACAGGGAAGCTCGATCTGCTCGGGACCCCTCACAGCCCCCGCTGGCTCTCACACCCGGCCCTGGGCAGACCCCCAGGCCCCCGGGCACCCTTCTTACAACTCCACGCCATCCCGATGTATTTCTTTTCTTACCATCGCTTTCTCAGGCTTCTGGAAATAGGCCCCGTGTTTTCCTCTTTAGCCTGGAGTTCTGGCTGTGCTCTGCGTAAAGGGCACAGCACTCAGTCTCCACTGGAGGCAGGCAGACATCTGAACTCTTCCCTGGGCCCCAGGCCCGGCGTGGCTGCTTTGCTGCATTTCCTGCCTCTGGGCAGCCACTGCCCCCAACATTACTCACCCAACACAGAAGTATGGAAGCCCTGCGGGAGGCTGGGCACAGAGAGGAATCAGAGTGTGGCCACTGGTTTGAAACTGTCAGCATACAGAGAGTCAGCTGCGGGGCTCATGTTAGAGGTTACTGGATTCCTGGGCCCACACCCAGAGATGCTGGTGGAGGAAATCCCGCTGAGCGCAAGAATCTCACTGGAAGTCATCAGGAACCACCACGCCCTGAGAAACAGGGTCTGAAGTGGTCACAAGCATGGGCTTCAGAGTCAGACGTGCTGGATTCCCACGGCCACGTGATCTCCTGCAAGTTACCGACCTCCGTAAAAGGAAACGGTTGGTCATGAGGACTGAATGAGTTAATTCATAGAAAGGCCTTAGTGCAGGGCCTGGCATATCTAGTTATTAGTGATAATGATTATCCTTGATCGGGTGTTTTCTATGTTCTAAAAACTCCGATCGCTAACATATGTCAGGAAGTTGGGCCGATATATCTACTAAATAAAATTTAGCTATTATTATTGTTATGGTTGTTATTATTCTGAAGAAGGCCCTGCCCTCAAGCAGCTTACATCAGTGGAACCTAGAGAGTGAACTGGTTGATTGGGTAGATGAACCATTTGTGAGGTTTTGGTGTTTGATCCAGGTCCAAAGCAAACAGTAGGAAACCTAAGATAATACAATATAATCTCAGCTTTCTTCACCTAAATGCTTGTCCTTTTGCTAATTTAGAGCTCAGAGCACTTCAACCAGAGAATAAGGAAAAACAGTGGAATTCTAAACAAAACAATTATGTATGGTTTTGGTGCAAGTGAAGTAAAAGAAAGGGAATCAGCGTGCTCAGCGACGAGTGTGGATTTTGCTGTTTGTTTCGTTTCATTTTGTTTTATGATTATGTTTAGGGCATGAAGCCAGGTGTGTGAATATCACTTTACGGGCGATCTTTCCCACTAATTTTCCATGTGACCTTGATAACATTTTCATGCAGCAGAGAAAGGAAAGCAGTCTGACATTAGCAGAGTACCCTGTGCTATACTTTAAAGGAGGCGTAAGTATAAGGACCCCACCTGATGGCATTTCCTGGTGGCCCGCCTTGGTGCTCAGCCTCCTAGCCTTCCGTGAGCACCAAATTGAGTAGGTACTCTTGGATCAGGTTAACCGATTCACGCTAACCGGATGCACAGGACGTTGATAGAGAAACCAGGTGTGCATTTATTTGTTCATTTATTCGTTCATTCACATGTTTTTACCTTTTTGAAAAAATTGAGGTATAACTAAGTGAAGTGAGTCAGAGAAAGACAAATATTATACGATATCACTCGTATGTGGAATCTAAAAAAAACGTGATGCAAATGAACTTACCTACAAAACAGAAACACACTCACAGACATAGAAAACAAACTTTTGGTTACCGAAGGAGAAGGGGGTTGGGAGGGATAAATTAGGAGTTTGGGATTAACAGATACACAGTTCTATATATAAAATGAACAACAAGGTCCTACTGTATAGCACAAGGAACTATATTCAATATCCTGTAATAGCCTATAATGGAAAAGGAACTGAAAAAGCATATACGTAGACTGGTGTACACTTCACTGTACACCAGAAACTAATGCAACGTTGTAATTCAACTATACTTCAATTTTTAAAAATTGAGGTATAATTTACATAAAGTGCAAAATACTAGGTGTACAGCTCAATACATTTTTAAACATGTAAACACCTGGGTAACCACCACCCAGAACAAGGTATAGAACATTGCCCCACCCACACCCAGGAAGGCTCCCTCATGCCCTCTCCCAATGAAGGCAACCACTAATCTTGGTCATTTATTATTTAAAAGAAAGAGAAGTTCCAGGGTGATGTATCAGGTGTCTGGGGGAGCAGGAGGTTATTCGGAGGGTCTGAAATCAGAGAGAGTCGGGGAGGGGGTTGGAGAGTCAGGCCAGAGATGTGCCAACTGGGCCACGCCACCACCTGCAGTGACGGCTGGACTCCTGTCTGCTGGGTTCAGCGTTTGCTCCCTTGAATGCAGTCTGGCTCATTGCATGAACAGGCGTGTTATCAGGCTGGAGAACAGAAGAAGAAGGCCCGGCCTTCGTCCGGACACAACTGAAAAGGTTTCCATTCACTTGATTACAATCACATTCCAGTCTAGTGCCACTGCAGCTATACCCAAGTCACCTTGATTCTGACACCTGGGTGTTCCTGGACGTTCTGGTTACATATTTACAGCCTGTTGGTTTACTTTCACACATGACTACTCTTCCAGGAGAGGCTCGATGAGTTTATCTCTTGGCGGCAACTTTCTCCTATTGCTGGCTCCCCCAGGTTGTACTGTTTGATGCTATATCCAAGCTGCATTAAGTACTGCATATATTTGGGGCAGTGGGGTTATTTGCTTGGCTCCTACTCTGTGCTGTGCTCTTTACATATGTTACCTTACTGAATCTTCCCTAAGACCCTTCAGGGAAAGTATTATTACCCCATTTCACAGATTAGAAAATTTAGGCTCAGAGAAACGAAGCAAATTGCCCAAGATCACAGAACTAGTAATTGGCGAGGCTGGGAATTGAGGCAGATTCATCTAATCCAAGTGTCTAGGCTCCTTCCATCACCCCGTTCTGCCTCTCATAAAAGCCCACACAGTAATTCAGCTACATTTCTGCCAACCAGCTCTCAGCCCTTCCTTATACTCATTCATTTCTTCAACAAGCATTTGGCCACTAAATAATGAAATCTGAAAATTCCACCTCCAGGCTGCTTCGTACAAGGAGACACTCGATGTGGGAAAATTCATTAGAAAACAGTGGAGTTTTCTGGGTCAGAGCAACATCTTTGTCTCCGAGTTTGTCAAGTCACCCGAGTTCTATTCTTGGTTAAATGTCGATGGGCTGTGTGACTTCTTTGAGCTCCAGTATTAAAGAAAGGACCCATAGTGCTTCCCTGGGGAAAGCCAAAGCTTTCTATTTTTGCTCCTTTCTTATACTGAGTGCATGCAAGAGCTCAGTGACTAATGCGGGTTTCCTCTCAATATTCCTATGTCTTGGCCAACGAGCTAAAGGAGAGACATGTCCTCTTACAAGATGAGGAGAGGGTTGTCCAGGTGGAATACATTTTCCTTCAAAAGCATGATTACATAGGCTTTATTATTTTATCAAGGGGAGATCTAGGCAGCTGGCCCAGTGCCCGGCCTAGAATCGTCACTCACCAAATATTTGTTGTATTGAATTAAATTAGAATAATTGAATGAACACTGAACTAAGAGGGTTATTTCTCTCTGGTAAACAACATATGCATGTCTTCTGATCCCCTTAGCGTATGACAGTATCTGGCAACTGAAATAGGAAATAGAAAGCTACCGAGTAAAATGTGGCAGGGTCGGGGGCAGGGGAGACACCAAGTTCAAGTCCTATATGTTAGCTCTGAGATTTTAGGCAACTTCCCGTAAATTCTTTGGGGCTCAGCTTGCTCTGCAATGTTTCGCTCTGTTTTGTCTTTTGAAAAGTAAAAACACATGTATTAGTTTCTGAGGACGGCCATAATAACTCACCACAAATTGGGTGACTTAAAGCAATAGAAATGTATTCTCGCACAGTTCTGGAGGCTAGAATTTCAACCTGGAGCTGCTGGCAGGGTGTCTTCTTCCTGGGAGCTCTGAGCGAGTCTGTTCTATGACTCTCCCCTGGGTTCTGATGGTTGCTGGCAATCCTTGGTGTTCCTTGGCTTAGAGATGCAACGTTCCAGTCCCATCTTCATGTGGCGTTCTTCTCCGTATGTCTTTGTCTCTGTGTCAAAATCTCCACTTTTTATAAGGACACCGGTCATATTGGATTTAGGGCCTCCCTAACCCCATATAACCCCCGTATCACCCCTCTTAACTAATTACATATGCAAAGACCTTGTTTCCAAATAAGGTCACATTTTGAGATTCTGGGTGGACATTAATTTTGGGGGATACTATTCAACCTAGTATTGATACAACACATTACAAACGATAAAGCCCTTTTGTTCCTTATACTCTAATACTGTACATAGAGCCTAAAATAAATCAACCTTGAGGACATTATGCTAAGTGAAAAAAGCCAGTTACAAAGAGACAAACACTGTATGACCCTACTTATACAAGGCACCTAGGGCAGTCAAATTCATAGAAACAGAAAGAATGGTTGTTGCCAACGGCTGGGGGAGGGCGAAATGGCAAGTTGTTTAATGGGTAGAGGGTTTCAGTTTTACAAGATGAAAAAGTTCTGGAATTGGTTGCATAGCAATGTGAATGTACTTAACACTGAACTGTACACTTAAAAATGGTTAAGGCTGTAAACTTTACCACAGTTAAAAATAAAAAACCAGTTTGGGTCACTCATGGGGACTCATTAGGTCCCCTAATCTGGGGACCTAGTGTCTTTATAACATTGTTTTGTGTTGTGTTAAAGAAACTACATCCTGAGCTCCGAAGAACTTTCGCAGTGAGAATCATTTGTGAATGACCGTCGGTGTGTACATCAGTGTTTGATTCCGTTCTCTGTCTTGTTCTTCTCCGACGCCTTTAGCTATAACCTGGGCAGTGGTGTAGCATCCATCACGGTGAACGGGTCATTCAGTGACGGTCGGTGGCACCGAGTCAAGGCTGTTCGGTGAGTACCTGCCACAGTGGGAGACAGAGCTGACGGGATGTACTCTCCAATTCCCTTTAGTCCCATTTCCTGTTCCCCATCCTGGCCTGGCATCCAAGTATCCTTGATCCGGGTCGTTAGGTCATCTCGGTACCAACTCCCACCTGTGCCCTTTACTAACACTAGCGGGCCAGAGAGGCTGAACTCCCAAATCTTCACTCAGCAGAGATCTTCTAGAGAAAGAACTTCGATGGCTAAACTTGAAGAAGCCCTCGCCTTCCACGGAGATCTCTAGTGAGATAAGATTTCAGGGCAGGTGGACTTTGAGGAGATTCCAGAATGCTGGAAGCCAGGTCTATACCCCACAGTAAGAAGAATAGGAAATCCAGGTATTCCCCCAAGGAAATGACTGAGCCAGGTCACACCACAGTCAACAAAAGCCATCCAGCACACAGTGCTTCCAGTCTGCTTCTTGGTGCTCAACACTTATCTGTGTGGCAGTTGGGGATCACTAGGCATTTGAAAAAAGTTTCCAGTATGAAAGATGGATATCAGAACAAATAGATACAACAGAGCAACTTGGAGGAAACAGACACTATGAATGAAAAAAATGATGAAAACGTGAATATCATCAGTGAGGTAGGAGAGGCTATTAACCCAAGAAACAAGAAGTGATTGCTATAAAAAAGGAACTTAAAAGACCAATAAAGAGCTCGTTAAAAAAAGAGGAAGAAAAGAGGGAGAAGGAGAAGAAGTGTGGCTGGTTTTTGGAAACCACCTTAAAAAACTGCAAAGCCCTTGCCACAGATGAACACCTCCATTCCACTGTCCTCAGAGTCACTTTTGGGTGACTCTCTGGGTCCTTTAGAAACCTCAAAGCCATTCTTCATCCTCCCTAAGAGTAACCTTCTACAAAGACTACTGCATTGGCTTCCCATTGTGCTTAGAATCACATCCACACTCACCACGTGTCACCATGTCACCACCACTCCTCCTGTTAAAGTTCTTCTCTGGTTCCCTCTCACCTTCAGACTAAATTCTAACTAAGCTCCTTATGCCCTTCACCGTCTGCTTCTGGTTTCATCTTTTACTGCTCTATTCCCACCTCTAGAATTCTCTATGCTCAGTCTGTACCAACCCCCACGTCTTGTCTCTCATTGCCGTTGCCACTTCCTGTCTGCATTAGCCTTCTCCTTCACCCGACCTACCCAGCCTTCAAAACGCACCTCAGAGTCTTTTTTCAGAAGCTTTCCCTGGGCTTCTGTTCTCTTCCCGTAGAATTCCACAGCTCCCGGCGGCCATTCTTCCACCATAGAGTGGCGACACTGTGTGATCACCGGCAATTGGATTTTTTGTTTGTCTTAGGAATGTCGGTGGTTTTTTTGTTTGCTTGTTTTTGTTTGTTTCATTTTGGTAGCTCCATCATTTAGTATAGTGCTGGGTGCTTAGTAAGGACTTCAGTAATACATTTGTATTAAAATGAATGCATGATTGAATTACTGAATGAAGCTCCAAAAATGGTGGCGGTTTTCACAGGGATGGCCAATCAGGAAAGATAACTGTGGACGACTACGGGGCCAGAACAGGCAAGTCACCTGGCATGATGAGGCAGCTCAACATCAACGGAGCTCTGTATGTGGGTAAGTGACCTTGACCTTTGACGAAACCTAAATTAGGCCAGTGCGTTTTCTTTTTAGCCTTCCGTTTGCCATGCTGGGGTTTCCCAAAGCTGTGTACTTCACTGGGTCGGTCAGATACTTGGAAATCAGGAAGCTCTCCAGATATTCCATTCTTCCATTTTCTGAACTTCTGACTCACGGCTGAGGGGTCAGGAAGCACTTAGATGATTTTGTGCTGTGGACCGATCCACCAGGAAAACCCTGCTTTTCTTGTTTATAGAACAGGAGCCTGCTAAATATAGCTCCTTGAATTCTCCCTGAGGAAGGAGGATCTGTCTTTCCGGCCCCCTCAGAGTTAGAATGAGTGGTATTTTTGTACATAGCTTAGAACCCACTAACGCTGACACATCAACATGAAAAGATACCTCTATCTGTATGATATTTCCTACAAGTGAACTTAATCGAAAGCATTCAACATCAGTGTATTTCTCTTGGTTTAAGATAACATCACCTCTTACCACACATACTACATTTTGTTGACATTATACAACATTTCAAAATGTACCAGGTACTATTTGGTTTTAAGTGGTCAACTAGGTCAGAAATCACTTATGAGGTGGCTACTTCTAGGCTCTGATTGTGTATCAAATTGATCCAAGTCAGCTTGTTCCTTCAAGGATAATTATAAATTAGACAGCTGCGATGTCCTGAGTTCTAGGTACCGCAGCCTCACCTATCCTGTCGGCTGAGGGACGCCTTGGTCAGCAGACACTCAGGCATACTGAAGAGACATCCTTCCCTTTGACTCACGTCATCTTCCTTTGGCCTCCTGGCAGGTGGAATGAAAGAAATTGCTCTGCACACTAACAGGCAGTACACGCGAGGCCTCGTGGGCTGCATTTCTCATTTCACCCTGTCCACCGATTACCACATTTCCCTCGTGGAAGACGCCGTGGATGGGAAAAACATCAACACTTGTGGAGCCCAGTAACACCAGTTGGCTCTGCCCAAGGGACAGAAACTTCTATCCTGAGAAACCCGGGGGCTCCAAGACCTTGCCTGACACCACACACAGAGGCACGGGGACCAGGTGTGTTTCCTTTCATCAAGGAGCAAGTACACCCTGATGGGAAACTAGGACCAAGACAGGAGTCCCTGGGTGGCCTTTCCTGCTGACACTCTGTGGGCCAAACCCAACGGAATGCTCTGTGTAGGAAGCATCGGACTTCGTCCATTGAATGTGTAGTGGCCTCCAGAGATCACACATCACGGCGAATTTCCGAGGCTGTCCGCTGTAGCTCAATGACTGTGTTGTGATTCATAGTTTGTAAGAAAAAAAAAAAGAAAGGGAAAAAAAAGAGAGAGAGAGACCCAAAGGGCAGTATTAAAATACTTCTCTCCTCCCCTGACTCTTGACACTCTTACTGATAGCAGAATGACCGTAAGACCTTGAACCTCAAATTTCTCTACTTTGGCCCACGAATTACTAGGATTAACCCCTTCCCCTCCTCACTGGCTGGTTCAAGGTGCTCTGACTATGAAAATAAGGATTAAGGGAGACTAGAGATAGAATCATAATTATAAAGCTGCGCCCTGGAAATGTACCTTTAATGAGAAATCCTTACTTTTTATAATGCAAATCTAAGAAAATGGGCACCATGACTTTGTAGCTGTCCTTTTGTATGTGTATATTTTTATAGCTACAGATTGTCCACACAGTATACTTTTGCAGGTTTGGGTGGAAAACCCTGAATTCTTTGCACACTCACTAAGAATTTTCTCCCAAAGGAGACTTGTCTGGGCCCTTTGTGGCATCAGCAGAGCGGGGTAGGTAACTTGGGGTGGGCACTTTGGGGAGCTGACTGTTCTCTCTCGGTAAATGATGACTCAAGGAGGTGACTGTGAAGCTTCCAGAAGAAGCAGATGGAAAGGCACATGTATTACTGAGGTGGGTCACTGTCATTCTGGTTTGAAGTGGGGGGGTGTCTGTAGTGAACTTGAATAAAGAAGATGAACAAGGCTACAGCACATTCATTTAGTCGTTCGTTCACCTGTGGAGGGGTTACGGGTCCCTCCCGAGGCGGTGTCTAGAAATGGACACGAATACAGTCAGTGCTTCTCAGGCTGGTCTGAGCATCTGGGCAAGAACCAGAGCAGCGGGGCTGCTTCCTCCTGAGCCATCACAGTGCCACGCGGTGACCCCGGAAACAGCTGGCTCACTGGCAGATCCCCACGGCAGGACTTGCCAAGGGCAGGTGAGATGAATGCTACTACCAAAGAGGTGGGAAATGCGAGCCACCTCACACAAGCGCCTGTAATTAGTCCCATCGTGACTCTGCTCTCACTTGCGTAGCAGGCGGTCAGCGAAGGCTTCGAGCTTTGTGCCAAGCACAGTTTTAGGCACATTAAGGGTTCTAAAAAAATGAATAAATAAACTAGAGACGTTCACCTTGAGCATCACCCTTCCGCCTCCTGTCTTTGGGAACCTTCGATGACCAGGATCCTTCCTCTCAGGGCAATAATGCTCACAGCAACAGCGATTCCTCCTCTCCTGCGTACATCACCTGTGAGTGCGGAGTGGAGAAAGCCACGTGGTAGAGAGTGGGTGTCACCCACAGGTGACCGCCCCGTCACCCTCACCTGAACACCGTTTCCTTGGAGACATCCGGGGTCAGTGCTTCCCAAGATATAATGGAGTTGCTTTCACAACTCCAATTGATTCACATTTTGAATCGATTAAAAAAAAAGAGTCACGGTGATTTTGGAAAAATGTCCAGTTGAGCTGAAGCCAGAAGAGTTGTGCTGCGGATGGGCTGTTGTGCCCTGCAAGCGTCATCCTGAGAAAAAGCACGGTAACCCGGGGCTGGGGGCCCGGGGGTGACGGACAGGATGAATTGCCTTTCCCTAGGTGGGCTAGAAAAACAGGCGTGACACGTGATGAAATCAGAGCCGTAGAGAGGCTGCGGGTGAGAAGGCAGCAGAATAGGGGGACCCAAGAGGAGCTGATCACGTGGGAGGGCTCCACGTGGGAGAACAGGGTAAGAGACAGTATATCCCAGGCTCTTTCACCCTCTCAGTGGCCAAAATTTGGGAAACATGGGATGAGTTTATAGCAGAGGTGGTTGGGGGAATATAAACTTTGTCCTGAAGCTGAGGGATTAGACCCGAGTTCAGATGGGCAGGACAGCCGAGGAGAACTCAGCCTGGTTTTGTGGGTCCCCCGGTTTCCTCTCTAAGTGTATCTGCTGTCTGTCGCCACAATAATGCTGCACGACAGACAACCACAGAACCTCAGCGGCATACCGCAAGGTGTGCGGACTGCTTCCATGCCTCAAGGGGTCAGCTTGGCATTTCTGCTGATCCTGGCTGGGCTTGACCAGGCGGTCCTTCTGGTCTCAGTGGGTCTCGTTCACACGTGTAGGGTGGCTCGCTTATCGTCGCCTTGGCTGGGATGAGGAGGTGACTTGGGTCCGCTCCACCCTCCTGCTGGACCCGTGAGCTAGGCTGACATGCCCTGCACACGGTGATGGAGGAGGGTGAGAGCACCGGAACTGAGGTCTAAGGCGTTTTACAGCCGGGGATTGGAACTGCCTCATGTCGCCTTTGCCACATTGCGCTAGTCAAAGTCCGTACGCTCAAGAGATGAAGCAATAGACTCTGTCTCCATTGTGAGAGCAACTACAAAGTCACGCAGCACCGGGCATGGATTCAGGGAGGGTGGAAAATTAGGGCCGTTAGTGCAACCAATCCCCCACCGCAAGTCCTGTGCTGTTGGGGTAATGATGCAACAGGGATGAGGTGACCCCTGGCAGGAGTTCATCCGTGGGGTCCCTGGGGCTGGGCAGAGGCCTGGGAGGTGGTGGTCACGGGCCCAGCGAGGGGAGCAGCGCCTGCCTCTTCCAGCCCCGCCTGCTGTGCCCCTGCTGTGCCCCCTTGGTCCACCTGCTGCCTGGTACCTGGCAGCCGTGTTGTCATGCTGAGGAGGAGGGCCTGGCAGGGGATGGGATCTGCGCCACGGCTTTTGGGCAGCGGCTCTGTGCAGGGGCATGTCGGGGAAGGCTGGCTGCGCGCTTGGCTTTAGGAAGAGCTTTGAGGAGAAGCCAGGGAGCTCGAAGGTTAACGCCATCCCTGTCCCACCCAGGAAGGATATTATGAAGCCTGGGTTACTGAAAAGCTTTTGTCCCACAATCAGCATCTGAGAAAATTCTCCAGAACTTCCCATGTGTTCTAAGCAAGGACGGCTGGGGTGCTGTCGAGAAGGGGAAGGGTAAGCTGTGACAAAGTGAGAGAGTGGCATGGACATATATACACTACCAAACGTAAAATAGCTAGCTAGTGGGAAGCAGCCGCATAGCACAGCCAGATCAGCTCGGCGCTTTGTGACCACCTAGAGGGGTGGGATAGGGAGGGTGGGAGGGAGACGCAAGAGGGAGGGGATATGGGGATATGTGTATATGTATAGCTGATTCACTTTGTTATACAGCAGAAACTAACACACCATTGTAAAGCAATTATACTCCAATAAAGATGTTAAAAAAAAAAAAAGGGACTGTTCTTGCTTTTCTTACAAAAACTGACTTGCGCACCGGCATGTGCTTCCTCTAAGCTCGCCTGGGGGCTCTTTCTCAGAAAGGTCTGCGGGGTCATCTTTGTCCCCGTGCTGCCCCAAGGCCCGAGGCGCGGCAGCTTGGTGACTCTGCGACTCAGGCACCTCTGAGCGGCTGCCGGTCTTCCGCCCCCTTCTTTGCCTTCCATTTCTGGGCCCGGGCCTGTCCAGCCCCCAGGCCCCTCCAACACAAACAGGCCGTCTGCTTTCCACATGCCCACAGCCCGGGCTTCAGAGGAACCGGTGCTTCCCTTCCGGTCCCCTCGCCTCCCTCCCTCCCTCCACCGCCCACCTCTTCTCCTCTCCCCCTTGCAAGGAGCCATCTCCTCCCCGAGTGGGCGGAGGGATCTCGGAAATGTGCCCGGAGCTGGCGGGCCCAGTGCTTTCCACTTGGAGGAAGTGCTGCATTTTTCACCTTTCACCCAGAAAAATAGGATTCTCAGCAAGCTTGTTTTTAGCACAGAGAGCTCCCAAAGGAAAGAGAAGAGCGGGTAGGAGGGGCTCGCAGCCCCTCGCAGAGCTCTGACAGCCGGCCCCCTGCCGCCAAGGCTGCTCTTCCCGGGGAGGGAAGCACCGAGGGGCAGCCTGGGGGGCGGGGCTGGCTGAGGGGGAGAATAAAGGCGGAGAATTCCAGCTCCACATGGAAAGACGATTCATCCTTGAGGAGAGGGGCTTGGACGGAGCATTTACTGCTTGCTTCCCCGTCCCTTCCTGGTCTCTTCTAGGAAAACCCAGTCGCTGCCCTTGCAGGTGGGGGGGGGGGGGGGGGAAGGTGTGTGCCCTGAGACAGCCAGTCCCTTAGCTGAGAAGGGTGTGTGTTTAGCTCGTCAAAGGCAGGAAAGAAGAGCTCTAGGACTACCATCCAGAAGGAGCCCAGAGGGACGAGGGCTGCCAGCACGGAGTCCAAGATGAGAATCCGAAGTAAGGGATTTGTGCTTTCAGCCCAGTCTGCATCGTTACTTGCCAAGATGGGAAAGGGCGGTCATTCAAGTGCATCAGCACTGGGTATTCTAGCTCGCACTGAACAAACAAGGGAAATATTAGTGGCCCTGCCTCAGCCTCGGGGAGGCCCTGGAGTACGAGGTCGGAAGGCATTTAAGCTGGTGCGTCCTGGTGGAAGTGACAGGCTGTCATTAGGAATTTCCAGTTTACAGGTGGCTGCATTCAGGCAGCAAAATGACTAATCCAGTTCTACAGCATGGTCTCGCTGCTGAGACAGGCCCTGTGAGTAACTGCACTTCAACCTCATGTTCAAAGAATGTTCACATATTTGATCTCAGCAACAGCCCTCCTTTGATGACAGCCAGAGCACATGGGCAAGGCCCGTTTGACTCACAAAGACGAACGCTGGCCAGAAAGACCGAGTGACTTGCTGCTGGTCCTACAACAGGACACAACCACGGTGCTTCCCTGTGGAACTTTGCTACCCCTTAGCCAACCTTCAGTCAGATGCAGTGGCCCGTGGCTTGTTCAGGGCGCTCTGGGGCTCCCTCCGGTTAGCTGTCATTGGCAGGAGAGTCTTGTGGGTGAGGGGCATTTGGGCAGAGGCCAGTCCCCTAGTGTCTGCCTGCTGGGCTCTCATCACAGCTCCAAGTCTGCTTTCTTCCAAAGCTCTCCCATTGCAAGGACTGTGGGTTGAACAAATCTGAAAGCAGAGACCAGAGCCACTCCATCGGAGAGGGATTCAGGGCCCCCGACGGGCAATGAGGTCTGGGCTTGAAGTCTTTTCCTTCTCTCCTCTGGCTTCTCCTCCACAAATAACCTCCAGCACTCAGGGGAGTTGCTGCAAGCTATTTCCAAGCAGTGGTGTGCTCCCCTGGGCCCCTGCCCAGCCCTGGCCAAGCTGAGGGCAGCAGGAGCAGGGCAGGCAGCAGAAACAAACTCCCTGCCTCTCCTCCTGCCCTTGCTAAGACATCTGTATCCTAGAAAGTGCACGGCTCCCAGGAGCACCCGCCTTTTCCTGGAAAGACGTGCGAGGAACTATGTGTCTCAGCCCTTGGGCTGCGTTTGCTGCCTTTCTCGTTGCCTCTTTTTGTCTCTCTGACTTGATCAAGGTCCAAAAGGTTCACCAAGGCACAGAGATCTTTGAACACGTGGTAAGGCCTCCCCCCATGTCCCAGCTGCCCACCTTCAAGCAAGGGCCCGGCCTGGGGCTCTGGCCGCCTCGGATAGCCTGGTGCTAAGGGGCTGCACCTCCAGCTTAGCTAAAGGAGGACTTGGACGGGAATATCTGTGAGAAGGAAGGCCAGGGAAGCGCAAGGAATCTGTTCATCTATGCTCACTTAGAAAAAAAAACAACTGGCACCAGGCCAGAGGATTAGCTGTGGAAAGGCCTGTTAGGAAACTGGCTGAAGGAAAGTAGAGGCAGAGTAAAGGGACTCTCAGACAAGAGGACTGTGGAGGAGAGAGGGTGAGGGTACAAGGCCTGCTGCATGGTGACGCCCAGCCCTGGTGGCAGGCATTCCTTGCTCTCACAGACCTTAGGGTTCACGGGGCAACTGTGGGCAGGGTGGGTATGAAACGGGGGGCACTGTCCAGTAGAGTAGAAAATGTGCCCACTAGTTGTCCAGGCCACATATTCGCCTCAGAAATAAGAATAAGCTGTGTGATCTCCTGGTCCAGCGCCTCAGAGGATTTGCCCAGGGTTGGGGCCTGATTCACGGTCACGTGACTACCTCTGGCCTGGAAGCCTGAGGTCCTCGGGTTCGATCGGAGGCTGTGGGGTTGTTAGGATGGGGTGGGGATGCGAAATGATTTCCTGGATCCTCACAAGCACTGCTGGAGCGGCCCCTCCGTGGATACTCTATGCAAACCAACCTGGACGAGGCACTGGGGAGACATAAAGGCCAGTGAAGTCTCTGTTCCTCAAACCAGCATCAGCCAGGCCTGTGGGGTCCTTGGAGGCTCGGGCCCTCTTCCAAGCCCACTGGGCACCTGCTTCTTCAAAGGCAGCAGGAGACCGTCTTTCTGAGAGGCCTGGTCTCTCTTGTAAGAGCTCTCCTGATTAGGTCAGGCCTGCCCTGTGCGGCCTCCCTTTTCATTAACACAGGGTCCACTGATGGGTAACCTGATTGTGGGAGTGCCTTCCTGTCATAGGCACAGGCCGGGCCACACTCCAGGGGGTGGGATTGTACCAGGTGTGTAGAGCCGGGCCCAGGAGCCCCAGGGACCATCTTAGAATCTGCCTCCGCCAACCCTCTTCACTTCTGACCCCAGTCTCTCCCACCTCCAGACCGCACTTCCCCAGAGACCTGCTTTGTTTCCTTCAAGTGCACTTTACGTCATGTGCTCTTCCATCCGAAGAATGTGCCACAGTCTGCTACTTCCCCAAACCATGAGTCAAACCAAGACTCCCAGGATAAGAGAACTTCTATTCCCAGAGAGCATGGCAGTCTTTTACAATTTCTCCTTATATCAATAAATATTGCAGTATCCTGTTTCCCCTGGGTCCTGGAACCGTCACCAATGACTAGGGGCCCAGCTTGGAATTCAGTGGAGGAGCCCTGAGCAGCCCCTGTTCCAAGCTCCTGCTGGCCGCCCCATCATCCTAGAGGAAACGGCACGTAAGCAGTAGAACTCTGCATTAGGTCAAAATCTTCACGAGTCGCTCAGTGGTGAAAAGCACATATGACAGCATAGGAAAGCTGGTCTGGGAGTTCTTGAGCATCACGGACCAGTGGCACCTAGTGTGAATTCAAGTGTGGCTTCTTAATGCTGAAAAAAATCAGTGCCAAACAGCTTCACCTGAGTTTTAAAGTCATCCATTATTTAATGAAAAGTGTGAACAGTACAAACGTCCAGAATGCTGAATTTAAAGAATTCATCTGTACTTTGGAATCTTATATATCCATGAAAGAATAATGCCATAAAATATCCTATCGATATTCAAAGATTTTCAAAATGTTATATATAAGAATCAAGTTTGGACTTCCCTGGTGGCACAGTGGTTGAGAGTCCGCCTGCCGATGCAGGGGACACAGGTTCGTGACCCGGTCCGGGAGGATCTCACATGCCACGGAGCGGCTGGGCCCGTGAGCCATGGCCGCTGAGCCTGCACGTCTGGAGCCTGTGCTCTGCAATGGGAGAGGCCGCAGCAGTGGGAGGCCCACGTACCGCAAAAAAAAAGGAAAGAAAGAAAAAAAAAAAGAATCAAGTTCCAAAGTAGAATATACAATATAATTATATATGTATGCATACAGGTACAAACATATGAAAATATGTGTAAATATATATATACATACACATTCACATAGAAAAATGTCTGAAAGGACAAAAAGTAAAATGTTAAAAATAGCTAATGCTGCATGAGAAGGTTGAGGGAATTTTTTTCTTTCTCCTTTTATCCTCTAGCTTTTCTTCAGGGAGTCTATAGTGCCAATTTATTGTTCTGTCCACTCAGAATATCACCTTCCTTCTTTTGGTGGACTGGTCCTCTTCCAACTCTAACGATGTGGTACTTGTGGAAGTGGCCCTTGAATAGAACTTCTGTTGGGCCACACGACTGGACCAGCGATGGACACGTGACACAGGCCAGGCCAACCAGAGTCCTCCCTGGGAGCCGGGAGGAAGGGCACCCTCTCCTCTCTGAATGTAAGGCTGTAGACTTGGAGGAGCCTGGAACCATGGGTCCAGCTCTTTGGGGACGTCTGGCCTGAGAGCTTCGGTGTAGAGGAGAGCTATGTGTCAGTTCTGGGTGGAGTACGAGACTATAGCCCAGTGCAGCCTGCAGCAAGTACCAGGGCACCTGCCCATCAAGTAAATGCCTGGGAGATGGGGCAAGGATCGTCTCCTAGAGCAGCAGATATGCGATTGGGGAGAGAGAGATGGGGGCAGGAACGAATCGCTTGATGATGCAAATTGTCACTTGGAAGGATGGAGAGAACCCGACAGAGAGGGTGAAATACATTTTAAAGCGGGAGGAGGTGGGGAATGGGCAGTGGGTGGGAGAAGGGCCCTAACCTGTGGTCACTTCCAATAAAGCCCATCTATCCCCTATCTGCTCCTGTCAAAGAGATAACAGGATGAGGGCAAATCTCCTTTGAGGAGAACAAAGGGTAGCTGCATGCAACAAATACTGGAGCATCTACCGTGAACAGCAGGATCTTCTCCCAGATGACCTGGGAAGACTCCTTCCTCTTCCGAGGCATGCCAGCTCCACGAGGACTGCCCTGGCTTTCCATCCTTGGAGACTCTTCCACAGGCGTGTCACCTCTCTGGAAGATAGCATTTCTAATATCTAGGGAGACATATTAAACTGCTTTTTCTTTCAAGGCGCAATTGTTTAAAGAATATTCATCAAGCACTTGTGATGCGGCGGACACTACGCTAAGCTCTGTGGATGCAGCCGTTCGACTCCTGCTATCAACCGAAGCCTTAGGCGTGTGCTCAGACCGCGGAGAGGTGGGCGCGCTGGGAAGGCAGACGACGGGGCTCCCAGGAGCCTGGAAAGACTTACTCTGGCAGCGCCGCTTAGACGGGACCGGAAGTTACCCAAGTGAAGAAAGGTGAAGGCTACAGCATCGGGTCCCATGGGAAGAGATCCCGTGCTTTAATTAGCAGGCTTCCTGCTGGCTAACTCCCCTCTGGGTACCTGAGCGATGTCACTAAACTAAGGCGCATCTGAGCCAGTTTTAAGGCATTTACATCTTTAAGGTGCTGGTCAGAAAGTCCGAGGTGCTCCTGAGGTTTCTCAAGGGATAGAGGAGCATGTAACCACCCGACATCTGTTCTGTCGGGAGTGTTGTGTCCGCTACCTGGCATCCCCGCAACTGCGCAAAGGTAGGTGATCAAGACCCACAGCTCGGAGCTGAGGTCAATGAGGTGAGAGGTGGAGGAATTTCTCTGGGGTTGCCCAGGTGCCAGGGCTGCGCAGCTCACACGAGGCAGCCGCTGCCCGGGGCGTGACACCTGCAGAAGCCACAGAAAAGGAAAGGAGCCACAAAAGGTGACTGAGAAAGTCAGACTCCAGGTACATCTCTGAAGAGGGTGCGTCGTCTGCACTGGTCCTTGGGCAATTTGGGACAGGAAGGGCCACGTGTTAATGCTCTGCTTCTTCAAGGCTTCCCGCCTCTCCATCAGCTCGAGGAAAATGTGGGTGGGGTGTGTGTGCAAGGCCTCTAGCGCCAGGAAGAGAACCAGACCCGCCCTGCTTCTGAAGGCTGAGTCCAGAGTGAAGACCCAGCTCTGCGGCCGAGATCAAGTTGGCTGGGGACAGCAGGGGGAAAAGGTTTCAATGTCAGCTGAGACTTGAAATTCTTTCTCATCTTGCAAACTTGTGGGGGTGGATAATTACGAGCTCCATGCACGGCAGTTGTACTCATTTTAACATGATTCCCACTTAACAGTTTCTATCAAAATCATCCTTAAAAGCTTTTCTTGTTTCTTTAATCTGAAAGTAATTACTCTGGGATAAAAATCATCTCAGGTTTAATCCCAAATCAGTTTAAGACATCTCTTGTTACTTCAACTTCATTGGTTCTTGCAGACTGAATAAGTACTTTTAATTCAATTCTGTTATTAGTCACTCCAGGGGAAGGGTAATGGATCAAATGTATAGGCCATTGAAAACCAGTTCTGACACAGGCCTTTTGTAATGAACTTGTTTGTACGCTAACATTTTAGTGTGATGTTGAATACCATACATGAAAAACATTACTCATACACCTCTATTTTGCTTTCCCCTAATAACTACATCATTCCTCTCCTTTCGATCCTTTCAAACTTCCTGGGGTTGACGGTGCTATACATTTTGGCTCAAGAACTCACCATCTGGGAAACTAGATATGCACTGAGGTCTCCATAAAGGGCAGACCACATGTATGAGCTCTTAAATAGTAACATGTGTTTCACAGTTAATTTAAAATTGGTCTACAGTTTCTTCATAATACATCAGTTGTTACTCTGGGTGAGCGTAGGCTACATAAGACTGAAGACTTAATCTCTCCCCTTATGAAATTCTATTTAAGATTACTTCATCCTTTAAAATTACTGAGGTTTTGCTGAATCAATGACTATATTTCCAAATTCAAAAACTTGATAATAAAATTTTGATATATTTCTAGAATTTCAAGAAATGTTTAGGTTATCCTCAGAGAAGAACAATTAAAAACCATACTTTAAGGGCCAGTATTTATTTAGTATGTGTTTTATAATGTTGGCTCCCCACTATCTGATTATTTTACGGTAACCTGTCTGGTAAATAGAATATAGATTTAAGAAAACTTATGGGAGATTATATCAATGGCACAGCAATATATTAAAATATTAAAAATTTAGTCAGAGCCCTATGTGATTGCTTCATAACCACTATAATTCTTACGAGATAGAACCAAAAGTATTAACAACAACAAAGCAGGAGCCGCTTCTCCTAAGTGCCTAAAACAGGAGGAAAAAAAAAACCCAAAATAATGCCCAAATCTGTCAGTGTAAGTTGTAAGAAAATATATTTATTTTTTCCATGACAATACTATGATAAAATTGTTAAATACATGCATGTTTTAAAAACAAACATAGGTAACATCTTTAGAGTTAACAGCCAAGCATACTAGTTTAACATTTAAGGTGTCTTAGTAATAGGTTACTTATATTCTATGTTCTTGCTATTAACCATGTCTCCCAAAAGATATGGAAACTAAATTCTGAAATTCTACAGCAATATAAAATGTCCAAATTTTTCCTTCTAACAGCAACATAATCTCCAAATTTTCATAAGGTAGAAAACACTTCAGTTGTCGTCTCTGTAAGCGGAGTTGTTTTATTCCATATTAAACTCGGACTTTTGTGAATCAGACTGAGTATCACACAAATATACTGCAATCTATAGTTTGCTTCCTGCATATGCATATTTAAATGTTTCCTGATATGATTAAGCACGATTTTAGGTACAGAACATCACAACTGATCATTCAGATTAAAAAAAAGAAGTCTGTAGTGGTAACATTTCAAGAAATGAAAAATGAAACAGTTCTGGATTTGCAGTTTCTCCCTATCTTTCAGCTACATTTGCACACACCTGACCAAACAAAAATTAGTAAACAGTTACTAGTATTTATAAAAAACTGAAAATATTTAACATATAACATCCCCTTTAAAAAAAAAACACTCATTCTACAAACAACCTTATAAAAGACAAAAACTTATATCTGTTCACAGTATGTGTATTTTGTAAACAGTAATTCACTATAATGCAATTTTGAAAGTAAAAAATGGTAACTTCCTAGCGTTATAAGGGCCTCTGACTTGTGGCCAGCTAATGAAAGAGAAAGAAAGGTAACATACTCCTACTAGGAAAACTGAGTGTTCTAAAATGACTTTACCTTTGGACATACCTTAAGGTGGCACCATCTCAAATTTAGGATGTCTCTCTATCCAAGCCTATCTTTTTCAAGCAACTCTGAATTGAAATGTAAGAAAATGCCTTGCTCCTTTTGGAGAAAATATTTGGATAAAACAAATCCCAATCCCAGGGTATCATGTAATACCTACCCTTCCACAACAGTGAATGGAATAGGGTTTCTTTTTGTATGCTGTATTCATAACGTATTCGCATTTTTCTGAAACATTATGTTGGAAGGAAAAAATTAAATTGAAGGATATATCACAAGTAATGGGAAAAAGTATTGAAAATCAAACTGGGGACAGAGTATTTGAAAAAAAAATTATGAAAATCATTATTCAATACTGTTTTCTATGATCAACTACAAAAATACTAATGTTAAGGTTAAACCTGTTAAACTTGTCCATGTTTTTTAATGAAAATTGCATTACCACCTAGAAATCTTCCGATCTTTTATAATATACCACCGGAATGCTGAGGAAAAATAGTTCAGAAATTGAAAGTTACCCATTTAAAATGGAGTAATTCTTAAGGGAAGTACATTTTAAATGTGTAAGGAAATTCAGTACATTTAGGTGAGCCGTTCAGTCAGGTACACAAAGCATTTTTGGCTTAAGTGCAGCATAAGGTCTATATTGTTAGTGTTTTTGTTTGTTTTAAAGTTCTGACTGGCTACTGCAAAGGCAATCTTAGAAGATATATGTAAGTGTAATAAAAACCAATTCCTTATCAATTAAACAGTCATTTTTTCCCCCATTCACATCTCTCAGTTTTTAGGGTATTCAGTTATAGCAACCAAAAAGTAATATAAGTTATTACTGTTTTGTATTTGGTTAGTATTTAAGAGCTTTTGAATTTATTGTTTCTACGTTTCTTCAACTAGGCACTTGCACATAGGAAAAAAAATTCAGAGGGTTTCCCTCTCAAAAACATCACTTTTCATTTTCATAAAAATGTTGCACAGTTAGAATTTGTCTTGCACAGGTAAATTCTCTTGATAACATGGACATGTATAATCCAAAATATTAACATTCTTAATAGAGGAAGAAACAAATGCTACCCATGGTTAAAATTAATGGAATCCTGTCATAACTCAGTATCATAATTATAAGGGTTTGGATATATTCAAATCACATCCCCTGAAATTTTACCATATACAATAAAGCCTGACATTTCAATGGACAGAATGTTGTTCTTTAATCCATTATCAGCATTAAAAATAGTTCCTTTGTATTATAATTAACATGAATATGATCATGTAATAGTTAAGACAAAAGTACTAACTGAAAAGGAATAAAAATCTCACCACCCTATTGAAATAAGAGGTTTAAATATTAATAGCCCTGGTACATACTCCACGGAGGTATAAATAGACCAAATTCAAAACAAGCCATTAACAATGATATTCTAAGGTCATATCTAAAAGCCACATTTCCAGTAAGTTTAGTCACAACTCATTTTCTTTTGTGAAAGATTTTCTTCTGGATATAAAAAATAAAGATGGGCACGGTACCATGAAACGTTGTTTCAGCAGGAAATACCAGTTTACAATGATGCTTTGAAGAAAGAGTTTATCAGGAGAATGAGTGCTTATCCTAGTCAGTTAAGCTCACACACCAGTGTTGTTGATTTACTAGAAACACCTGGTTGGTACAAACATGTCCCACGTTGTGTACCCATCAAGTAAAAAGATACTGTGAACACTTAGAATTCGGTTGGAATAAGAAAGATACCTAGTGATGCTTTTGCATGAGTCTTTCTCCAGTTTTCACTCAAACTGTGGAGTCACTTCTAGAGTAGATTTGAATCTTCAAGCCAATGGTCTCAGATCTACACAAGCTAGATCTTGACACATACCACCTTTCAGGAAAACTCTGTTGAATCTGTACATTCTGGGATGGAACTCAGTCAATAAAAAATTGACTGAACTTCCATTGATTAGCTAATGATCCTACATTTGACTTCTGAGATGCCCAATTTTATACTTTCAAAATAAGGATAAAAAGGCATTTTATAAAAGATATACAAATTTTAACACGGTTCAAAACAGAAAACAGTAAAAATTAAATAGAAAAAAAAAAGTTTTATCTGGTTATGTGCCTGAGCAGTAGAAAACTTCGAGATAACATTTTCTGCATATTGACAGGTTAGGGAGTACTTTCATTTCAAGCTATCATAAAATTGATTCCAAATTCCTTTTGGAAGAAAATATTCCCTAGTCTCCTTCACTAACCTACATCTAATTATTCAAATACAGAAAAGCCTGTCATGTTCTTTAAATATAGATGGTATGAAGACAATTAAGAAATTACAGGCCTAATTTCCAACAAGAATACAAGTTGCATGAAGGTTTAAGAATGTGACTTTTATCACAGTTTCCGAGAGGGCAAGAGGAGTAGGTGTTCTAAATGCAATCCTTCAGATCCATGAACCATGAAAGCAATGCTGGTATGGAAAATGAGGCTGAAACTTTTCCGTGAATGGCTGCCTCTGTGTCTAAGCTGCAGGAACAAAGCACCTCTATCACCTAAGCACATAAACACCCAATTCAACTATCCAGATCCTCGGGCCATAATGTCCAGTCCAGGCTTCTCCAGGTTCAGCACACTGAAGACTTCAAGCATATATGGATGCTAATCCGTGCAATACGTAATTTACAAGGTCTGTCTAATGTCAAAGCCTAGCTAAGTCTTCCAAGAATACTTCTATGTTAAACAGTGTTTATTTAAGATGGCCACTCGCAAGAGAAATGCAGTCAAAATGACCACCAGAATCTCCATTCCTCACAAGGGAAGCTTGATCTGAAACTGGCTGATAAGTTAACTGGCTTGTAGGAGATATGAAAATGTATCCTTTACACAGCACTGATCAAGACATAATGGGATATACTTCTGCTTCAGACATTGAGAATTTTCTAACCAATGACTGGGCTCTAGTTGGAAACTTTAGCAGGAAAGAGGGGTTTCCCAATTATTCTCCCAGTCAGGAAGCGCTGGAGGGAACACATCTAGCCTCCCCTTCTAAGCAGCCTTTAGTTAGCCCTCCCCCAGAGAGAGGAGCTAATGTGACTGGACAGAGAAAGGCCCTATTAGACCACCTGTCACCCGTGTGCATGGTCCTGGCACTGACAAACAGTGCACGTTTGCCAGGGTCTCCAGTGCCACAAGCAACCAGAGATACGTGACAGAGGGTGTTTTCTCTCTCCCCAGCTCCCTCCTCTCGCCCTGTCCCCATGAGCCCAGGTTGGGCAGGGGTTGGGAAGTAATCCCTTCCCATCTGTAGAGCAGGTCTAGCAATCCTCAATTCACCAAGAAAAGATATGGAAAACTGTTTTGACCTCAGACCTAAACCACACTCTTCTAAGCATATCACAGGTTATAAGGAGCCTGCCCAGACTAACAGAGTGATACTCTGCTTCTCATTAACCCAGTGATCTGGCGTATGGATCTCCAGCGGCAGGGGAGAGGTAAGCTGCACTCTGAATCTTTTTCCTGCAGAAGAAGCTGTGAAGTCTTGGATGGAGTGATAGGACTCAAGAGCCCCGGTGATATTCACCTTTAGCCAAACAAATGAGTCATAAAGTAGGTTAGATAGGACTCTGGATACAGATGGTCACAGCTGAAACGCATATGCCTTAATGGCAGAGATCAAACAATCTCTTCTGGCCTTTTCCCGTTACCTCAGGTTAGTGGAGTTTAGATCGGTAAACTTCTACCTTGGCCAACACTTATCCTAAAGAGAGGAGGTACACGATTGGTGAGTTTTGATGGGGAAAAAGGCATGAGCTGGGGGCAAGAGGGGTGTGGTAATGACAAGCTTCTGCAGGAAGAGAAGGCAGGCCCAGGTCTGAGTGTCTGGGGTGGAAGCAAAGGGAAGGAGCCCAACAGGAGAAATGAGAAGACAGAGCGAACTGTTTACAGGTGGCTCTGGTTTGATATAATTTTCATTGTTGAAAATTTCTGTGAGCTATTATGTAGTTTTACTACACTATTTGTATACATAATTAATTGTATTTCACTCCACATGTTCACATATCAAGAAGCTCAGGAATTTAATTGAATCCTAGCAATTAAAACCAGGATTCATAAACAGAGTACCTAAACAGACTTTCTCCCTTGTCACCCTTATTGTGGCTTTTTTCCACAACATGGTTTTTACAACGATACATTATGGGCTAGAAAAAAAATAACTGATCCACTATGTGCAAACACATTACAGAGCCTCAGATGATTAAAAAAAAAAAAAAAAAAAGGCATATCTTGACTTCTTTAGATCTTCCAAATTCTCAAGAACTTTGGCCTTAACTCAAAATACATAGACAGCCTGAGGGCAGGGAAAATATACACTTTTTAGGTTTTCAGTTCGGTTTTCCAAGAACCACATTCATTCTAGACATCACTTATGAAAACCAGTGATGGGCAGAGGATGCTGTGAGGACACAACTCTGGACGACTCCCAGAGCAACTGCTGCACCTTTAATACGGGTATGCCCACGAATTCAAAGCCATCTTATGATATTCCACATAAAACAGCCCTTGAGTAACTGTCCCTATAAGAAGCATTATCTTTTTAGTTTTACATGTAAAAATCTGAGGACTGAATCACATAGTCTGGACTGATGACCCTTTAAGAGGGAGGAACTGCTAAGATGCACAGTGAGGAGGAACACCTGCTAGAAGGTGTCAAAGGTCGTCACTGCCTGGGCAACCAGGGCTCAAAGCGTGGTCTTCTCAGGAGGGACTGAGGCCAATCAGAACTATACAGACGGCTAATGCCGCCAGATATTGCTTAGTAGTCGTCTCAAATAGTAAGTCACTGGAATTACATGCTTATGAGGAATACTGAATTTGCTCTTATATTTATAAAGCTGACACTGTCACCAAAAAACAAAACAATGAATTTTTAAAAAAAAACTTAAGATCTATAGCCCTAGAAATTTAGTTTTAAATATTAGGGCAACCTAATAAGGGAAGCTAGCATAAAAGCTAAAAATTAATGGAACGGTGTGAAAAATCTTCTAAAGCAGGAAAACATGATTCTGATTTGAGCTGGTCAGTGTCACGCTTGTTTTCCAAGTTTGTACCCCTGAGAAAACTGTTTGGTAACCATTATACAGTAGGCACAGAAATCAACATACTTTATCAAACAAAACACTAAACAGGTGTTGCTGTTGATACATTAAAAATTATATTAGTTTTCTTAAATGCTGTGGATAGAGAATAATGTTAGAAGTTTTAAAATCTGTGCTTGTTTTTCATCTAGAATGGAGCAAACGTCAGGCAAATAAACTTCATCTGTTACTCTGACATTTTTCTCCCTTGCCTGCAAATCTGCTTATAATTCCATAAGGTATATGCATGAGAAAACCTGATGAACAACAGAACAGAATACAGTTGCTGTGGGATTTGTTTTGCACGTATGGACCAGGCAGTATCCGTTATTGAAATGCTTCCTAAAGGTAAAGCAACGTGAGAATTCTTTGGCTCGAATCACGAATAGCTCCAAACTGTGAGTTGTGTGGACTGAATTCTGAGTTACTGCGTTTTGGCTTTGAGGCCACAGCAGAAGCGCACTAACACTTTCAGTGTAACTTGCATGAGTGAAGTCCACCTCGCTTAGCAACACTTCACAGGATCCCTCCAAGGCGCCCAGTGCTGACCTGGCAACAGGAGCTCATTGAGATGGCAGACTGAAGTGACAGGGAGACACTGTTAATCGTTCGGTTTGTTCTGAAAAAAGTTTGTGAAGGACCAGCCTCCTCCATTAGATTTAGGAGAATCTTCATCTTTAGGAGGAATCAAAAATTGTCGGGAGTTAATGGAGCATGGACTTCCAAAAGAGACAATTTCACTGTTGCTGTCTGTGGACCTAGGTGAGTCTGGAGATACTAAGTTCCAAGTATTTACATTTGCCTGAGGTCTGTAACCTGCAGTTTTGTCTAAATCATCATCTGCAGCCAGATCTTCTACAGTAGAAGTAACGAGGAGGTGCATTTGTGGCTTATAGCCTGTCCCCCCTACAGGGTCGTTTTTGGGTTCTTCCTCTGGTTTTGCCTGAGGCTGGTACATGGACTGAATGTCAATGTAAATGACTTGTGAGGCCCCTCCGGCTTCATCCGCTCCTGGGTTCACTATCTCTTCCTCAATGACCGGTGGACAATAGGATACAACCACATGGTTTTCCGGTTGCACATCAGTGTTATCTTCTGGACGCTCAGCTACTGGAGAAATTATTTCTGTATCTTCTATTTTAGGAACTGTTGATCGAGTTTCCAGAACCTCGACATTATTTGGGGTACAAGGATTCATTTCCAATGTTTTAAGAGCGCTGTTTCCCTAGAAATAAGTTTTAAAACAGGGATTAGAATGCCACGAAACGCTGCTGCAATGCCTCTCCTACAAAAAGCAGCATTATTTTATATTGTTTTTCACAGCTGCTCATAAAAATGTGTCTCTACTATTCTGTAGTGCATACTAGAGCAAAGCTACTTTCTTTTCTACATATCAGTATTTTCCTTGGTCTTAATAGTAGTGAAAAAAAGACCATGTACAAACAATTTAAAACTAATAATTTTAGAAGTTCAGCAGATGTTCAAGCACTGCTATTTTCTCAATACATTTTACTCTGGATGACACTGACACGTTAAAAACTCTTCACAAAAAACTAAAAAAGGGAAGTCAGTACTTCAAAGGTAAACGTAAGAAAATAAAGGATTACCTCACAGACACTCTTTTGAAACTGTAAAGCTTTACAATTTTCTGGATTTGGAATATCAGGGTAGAAGGTTTCTTTAATCCTTTAAATAAAGATGATTAAGTACATTTAATAATAAGATTATCAATTAGACAATAAATAAGTTAATAAGTTATCAGGCTTATTTTGACGTTTCATATGAATACTCTGATGAATATCTGAGATCAAAATGGAAGATCATTTTCAGCGTGATCAGTCACTAGAGCTTTCAATATAATGCACTGAGAGGTTCCTATCTGAAAAGCAGCAACAGTACTTCTATTCCTAGAACTACAGTATCTTATGTATCTTATGGAAATGGAAAGCGAAGAATTAAAATGGTGATTGTGCTATCAAGTCAAAAGTCAAATACGGGCATTACTCATGGCCAAAATATTCATACTGCAGACTGGATTCAGCACAGTCAACTACTTGGGAACATGCTTGCATTCTGTAGTTCTCTCCTGCTCAAAACAGGCTCTGGATTATCAGAAAAAGGAAGGCTATTAATCTTGAGCAAAAACTAAACACAAACAAAAATGAAATTTGCTTAGTGCCCTATCATATTTATAGCTGTTAAAAAACTTTTATTATTTGAAATTCCTGCAGGAAAAAGAAATGTTGTTAATGTAAGTCCGAAATGCTCTAACTTCTAAACTATCTCCTAACTTTATCTTTTTTTTTGTATTGAAATCATTTTTAAAATGTGATTTTGGGTAACGAGAATATGGTTACCAAGCGGGGTATTCTACGGTTCTAAACTGTTACTATTTTGATTTATAAGCCAGGATTGCTAGAGTACATTCTCTTCTTTATCATGAATGATGGCCTTTTTAAGGCCAGTGAGGACAGTCTATGCATGAACATAGCCAGGTGCCACAAGCCCAGCCCAGGACAGCTCCTGCTGGCTGACCACGAGGCACTCTCTCCCGAGCCCCGCGCTTACCCTACCTCACTTCACTCAGCTCACACCACTCCCTCCGCTGCTGCACCCAGACACACACTTCTCACTTTCTCCAGAAGATCAAGCTCTTTCCAGTTTCTGGGCCCTCACAGAATCTATTCTCTCTGCCTGGCACATTCTCTCCCTCTCCTTCCCCTTTGGGACCCTGCTGCAGTGGAACGTCCACAGGGAAGCCTGACCACCTCCTGTGACGTGATTCCCCACTATTCTCCTCAAGCCGCCCGTGTCCTTCCTAGCACCCACTCACAATCTGTACCCATATATTTATTAAATGTTTATGGGTTTCACGTCCACCCTCCCCACTATCCTATAATTCTAATGACCATTCTTATTTTAATTCACCACTATGTCCCCCTTTCACATGGGAGGGGTCATTCTTATTTGTTGAATAAATGACCAGATTTTCTAAATAGGTCACCAGGACAAGTGATACCTCAATCATTAAACTACATTTAATCTTGCATATAGCTATTGACCTATTTATGCCTATAAATATTTTTTAGTACAACTGCTATTACTTTAATTAGTAAATATAGTAGGGAAAAATTTATACTTTTACTTTGTTAATTTTAAAACCTTTAAATAATGTGCCATGTTCTTGCCTAATGTTAATTCCAATATTAATTCTGACCAATACAAATATTTTTTACTACCTTGTTTCCACCAAAAAGTTGTACTTATTTTTTAACACATAAACTAAATAATCATGCCCTTAAGAACATAACAGCAAGGGTAAATCATTACCATTCTCGTTTCCGATAGCAAAGGATACTCGTTACCACTCCGACAATGACAGCCACTGCCACTGGGATGAGAATGGCGATAATCAATGCCACAGCTGAAAAGAGAATATTGTAGATATTAAAATCAACATTTTTAGTATGAACTAGAGAATAAATTCGCATTATAAGATATTTAAGTCAGTAGATTATTTGAAGAAAAAATCCAAACTGCTCCAGGGAAACTGAAAAACTATTAAAATATAACCTTAAAAAGTATTGTAATAATTTTTATACTAACACTTAAATTCTTCAGAGCAGTGTTTCTCTACCTTGGCACTACTGAGATTTTAGGGCAGATACTTCTTTCTTGTGTGCTTTGCAGGGAGGAGGCTGTCACATGCATTGTAGGAAGTTTAACAGCATCCTTGGGCTTCTAATGACCAGATACCAGTAGCACCAACCAAACATGTCACCAGACACTGCCAACTGTCCCCTAGGAGGCACAATCACCCCCAGCTGAGAACCATCTCCACATGGCCCTTTATTTAAGGGCATGTATGAACTCCAGCCCAGGGCTAGAGAATAAGCCCGTGATCAAATGAAAGTTCTTCGCTGTTGACAAGCTAGTCAAGTCCATCACTTTTCTCTACTTTCCATCTCAAATTTATGAGTGTTGTGCTTTATGCTTTTTTTTAAGGCAATTTCTTACACTCTTCCCTGGATATGCCAAAAATCACAGAATATTTCGGGTAAAAAAATTTTAAATCAGTTGACCATTATATAAGTTCAACATGAATTTAGAACTCTAGACTTCAGAGGTACCCTTAATTCATTAATTTCTTAAGTACGCATTAGGCAATAACTGGTAAGAATAAATATGAAGTCATCTCATGGCCTTTCAGTACTGCCCTCCACCCACTATAAAAGTGTAACAAAATATGAAATTTTAAAAAGGGGCATTCCTATATAAACAAAAATCACTGGAAACACAATGCACTTAAGTTTGGAAAGCAACTCGATGACCACATTTAACTCACAATTTTCCTTTGTCACCACAAACATGCTCTTCTCTGGCCCCATTCCTCCATCTGTATAGGCTCGCAAGACCAGATGGTAACTTGTTTTACCTTGAAGATCAGCAATTCTCAGTGTCTTCTGGGATATGTCGGTAATATTCTTAACCTTTATGTCAGAACGACCTATTTTTAAAGTGAAGAAGATTATTACTGATCTCTATACCATTTTAATCACATGGTTACTCAAACCTGTCACATTCACATCCTTTTTAAACGAGTCTGAATGCTGGTCGCCTCCAGGGCCAAGGCCCATGGAGCCAGCCAGAGCCATGTTCAAGTTCTACCTCTGCCAGGTAGTAGCTATGTTATCTGTACCTATTATTTAAACGCCTCTGAACCTGAGTTTCTCTAACTATGAAATAGAATATCATGACTCAGCTCTCAGGGCTCTGTGAAGTTTTCGTGCATATTCTCTAGAATAATACCTGGCCTATAGCAGGCAATCAATAAAAGTCTCTTTTTTTCTTTTACTAACAGCATGAAAACCCACCACAACCAAAACCCACTGGGGCAGGAACACTGCCTCTCGGGCTGATCATGCCTGTGAGTAAAGTGAGAAACTCAAGGAAGCAAGATCATACATCAACGGAGATCGCTCCAAACCACACAGGAAACAAGGCAGTGCATCTGAGTTCTCAAATGAGAGATTAGAGAGGACGCCCTTGAACCATTTTGAAAGGAAATGTGGAGAATTGTTTAAATTGTTAAATTATTTTTAAAATTTTAACCAAAAAAATGCAGTTTAATAGCTTAAAACTATATCATACTATATGGCTAAAAACAAAAGTAGCAGTTCCCTGCCAGCATCTTTCCCCACCACGAACAATCACTTCAAAATCAAGTTGCCCGTCTCTTTGGGTACTGACTTCCATATTTTGAAATAAACTTAAATTGGCAGTGCTTGATTTTTAAATATCAGACATTAGCTCTAACACACAACCACTACCCATCCTCTCCTCGAGCCCACATCATTCACAGAGAAACAGCAAAACATTTGGCAACTTTAGTGTTCACATTGTAATGATCACATAAATACAAATCACTACTAAGACAAAACGCTTGGTATGATCATGTTTCCTTTCATTATTTTTCTGTTGTTATAACTGCTTTTCTTCCTTATTTGCTTAATGTACCAATTACTGATTTGTCCAACACCCTCCAATGAATATTCCACCCAAGTTTCCATGTGGTCCAAAACAACAACATCCCAGGGCCGCTGCTTCCCCCAGCTGCTGCCCACTCCCCCCAGGCTGCTTCCTGGGGCGTCTGCTCTGGACTGGAAGTCTTCTAGGTGCTCTCATCCTAGAACTCCCTGCCCCACTATTTCCTCGTATTGACACACACTCTTCTAGGAGCTTCTGGAGAAGGGATACATGGGGGACGTAATATGTGCAGCCTTCCATGTCTAAAGATGTCTTCATTCTACACTCATAGATAGTAGTACAGATACTACTGTATCTGTAGATAGATTGGCTGAGTACAGAATTTTAGGTTGAAAATAATTTTCACTCAGTACTTTGAAGATGCAGCTGCGATATCTTCTAGCATCTGGTACACTGTTGAGAGGCCTGCTACCATTCTTATTCTTGATCCTTGCACAAGAGATGCTTTTCTGATTGTTTCTAGGATTTTTTCTCTATATATCAGGTGCTCTGAAAACTCATGGTGACGTACTTCAGCATAGATCTTTTTCTCTATTTATTTTACTGTGTGTTTAATGGCACCTTTTACTGTATACACTGAGGTCTTTCAGTTTGGGGACATTTTTTTCTTGTGCTATTACTTTGATAATTTCCCTCTCTCCATTCCACTCTTCTCTCTTAACAGAACTCTTATAAAGGAGGACAGTGCAGGTCTTTGACTCAAACTCCAACTTTCTAATCTTTTACCTCCAAGTCTTCTCCTTTGCCTTTGTCTCATTTTCAGAAGAATTTCCCCATTTTTCATTTAATTTCTCCACTTGTATTTAATTCCTTAAAAATTTCTTTGATCACATTTTTAATTCTGAGGAATTCTTAACTGTCTTCTGTTTGTTCCTTTTTATAACATCATGTCTTTTCAATGAATACAGTATACGTCAACTATCCAAGGATAGTTTTGTTTTAAATTTCTCTGTTTTCCCACATTGCATCCATTTCCTCTGGTTTCTCCTGGTGTCTGTCTTTCAGGTTAGGAGCTTTCTCAATCATCTCGTTATCCCTGGCTGCTCGTCATGTTCGCGAGTGAGCCACTAAAAGGCTCATGGAAGCCTGGTGTACACAGGTGGGGTTTACTGGGGGGTGGGCTTCACTTATATCATGGATGAGGAATGACGAGGTGGGTTCCTGGCTTTTCATTGGGATAATCCCCCAAATATCAGCACCTTTTATGTCTTTCCTCAGGAACCACTTACTCTAATCCTCTCATCTCCTGCCCAGAAAACGCCTAGCTGAAGATGTCCTATGAAGCAGGTGGGAAGGAGGAAGAGGGACAGTCACAGGGTTTGCTACAGTGTCCCTTGTCTGGAAGCTCTCTGGTCCAGAATAAACCTTTTGTTCTCATGCAGGGGAGAGAGCACTCACATGAGCTACATGAAGCTGGTGTAGGACTTGGGGGTTCTAACTGCTCCTTACAGACTTACAATCAACTCCCGCTGTTCAGCCCAGATTCATCCTAACCATTGGCCTTCACTTCTGGCGCTGCAGGATGAACCAAATTACTTCTCACTGATGCCCAACGGTCCACCTAGACTGCCCCGCCCTCCACTCCTCTAGGTCACTCGGCCCACTTCCACACCCAGCGTTTCCAAATCCTCTTTTGTGCCTCTCCAGTTCTCTGTGTCTTTGTGGCTTTATGCATTGTTGTTCTTTTTTCTCTATTTTGCTCTAACTTTTAGTGACCAATCCACCCTAACTAGAAGTCTACATGTTAGAATTTGAACTGGTTCAAGTGTAAAATTTCTGAGCACCTGAGGGAAATGACACTAGAGTCTGGATGTTTGCAGAATCTGATATTTAGGGTTTCCCTCAACTTTGAAGGTTAGTGGTCTGTGGGAGGCTCATGTTTACGCAGCTGCTCTCGGGACATGACTAAGCTAATGCCCAGTTGGTCAGCATCTCCCTGTGGCGTTGTTGTTCTCTACTTGTCAGGCATTAAATATTATAATTAAAATGGTTTCTTTCCAAGGAAAGGTCATTAAGGAAAATAAAAGCTTTCAAATTGAAGAGATGATATGCTTGTGTTGTTCAGCCATGAATAAAAATCATCTGGCTTCCAACAGAAATGTAATTTAGGGTTTAAAGCCCAAAGTCTGCACAAACATTTCTGTATTTGTAAATCTGAGGATTCTCAAAGGTCTGTGGACATACGCTTACCACTTGTCAAGGACTAACTGTACTTTTAAAGATTTAATAGATACACACATCCCCAATCAAATCAATTAAGTTTCGTAGCTCATTAAGGTCGTGGCTAACTGTGTGGATAGCTCTTTGTCAGATAAAAGGAGACTCTGAAGCCATTCTTTAGGTTCCTGAGTTTTCTCCTCCATTAGTATAAGTACAGGAAGACCTCTTTTTTTTTTTTTTTTTTGCGGTACGCGGGCTTCTCACTGTTGTGGCCTCTCCCGTTGCGGAGCACAGGCTCTGGACGCGCAGGCTCAGTGGCCATGGCTCACGGGCCCAGCCTCTCCGCGGCATGTGGGATCTTCCCGGACTGGGGTACGAACCCGTGTCCCCTGCATCGGCAGGCGGACTCTCAACCACTGCGCCACCAGGGAAGCCCAGACCTTTTTTTTTTTTTTAAAGTAAACTTCATAAGATGCTATGTTATGGATCATGCAAGATTAGAGAGATGCTCTCTGTCCTGTGGGGCTAACAATCAAAGGCCTCAGAATAAATGATTTCTGAAAGACTACATGCCATTGATCACATAATAAAATCTTAAAAATCTCATATTCATCAAATGACTGCATTTTCCCTTCCTTATTTTTCAGAGCATTCTGGAAGTCTGAATAAACTGCTCAGTAGCTTCTTTACTTCTTTTTTTTCTTTCCTCCTCCTTTTTTTTTTTTTTGTAGTTAATAAAGAACTTCTAAGAAACAGTATACTTATTCTAGTAATTTACTTACCCGATTCCAAAACCCTCATCTTAGATGTGTCTCTCTCTCCTTTTTCAAAGTAAAATAAATACCCTCTTAAAAAGCCTCTAAGGTCTTCCACAGGAATTTCTTCCCATTTCACTAATATCGAATCTGCAGACGTATCCTCAACAGTAAAATTTGGTGCAACAACTGGAGCTGTAAAAGGAAAAACGTCAATAGCTAAAGGAGGGTTTACTAATACAGAGCAAGACATTAAGGTTTAATGAGATTTCTAGCCTCAAAAACAGCTAAACTTGTAATCAGAACTTTATTTAATCATAAACTTTCACAGATATTATCACAAGCACTTTTGCTGTGAAGATACAAAGGCAGAACTTTCACACATAAAACATATCTAGGGAGGTAAGCTACGCAAAATCTTTAAATGGCTACTGGAATAGGCTTTACTCACATTTCCCCTCTTTACTGATAGTCTTGAATAAGTTAATAGTCTTAAAACTTTGTAAAAGTGTAAATTAAGTATTTTTGACGTCCAAATTAAGATTTAATTTTCTTAATGACAACAGTAAAATTATGAAACATAAACATTAAACAAATGAAAAATAAGTAATTATAAATAATTTTACAGTTATCATACAAATTATTTTTCTTCCTTGTACTAATAAACATCTCAATTCAACCTGTTTTTAGAATTCAATCTGAAAACTGATGTTGTTTTATAATTTCTCATATTACCTTGAACTCTAAGAAAACGTACCCACTTAACTTACCCAATTCCTCTACATATCCAACTATAGAACGCAGTAATTGATATCCTTGACTTCTGCACACGTACACGGAAAAATTATATCTCACACCTGGTCGAAACTGATCTGTAAGATGAACACAACCAGTAAACATTCCTAAGTACATATTACTATGAACATCTATTTTAGAAATATCAAATTTATAATAACTCACTTTGAAATTTCTAAAACTAATTTTAAAAAGGTTACAGAAAATCCACATTTTCAAAATTGGTAAATATTCAGAGTGAAAACTGACTCAATAAAAATTAAACTCACTTCTGTTGTAATGAAAAGTTTAGTATTATAACATGACATCACCTTGAAGGGAAAAAATGGTAATCAAGGCTTTCATTTTGTTCCTTCAAATTAAGCAATGACAACTTCTTCCCAGATTTGGTCTAGGGTCAGTTTTCTAACCAATCCCAGGCCCATGTCATGCCTCTGAAAAAGCCCTTCCCTAACTAGTGTTATTTGTGGGTTGGAAAGAACCCACTGCTCTTCCCTTGTTCCAAGAAGCAGATACTAAAATGTCCACTCCAGTTGGACACTTCAGTGTTAAAGGAAATGGGCCATAGAGTCTATTCCTCTTTACAGCATCAGCATTTAGTGCCCTTGACTTAACTCCACAAGACATACAAGAGAAGCACCTTAACTTTGATCCAAGTTAATCACTTTTAAATGCCTCCTCGATACAATGCAACGTGTAAAGTGTTAGGACCACAGAGGTGGATGTATAACAAGGCCCCTGGCCTGGAGCAGTTGGCAGAGAGGTGGCAGGACAGATGAGGAGGGGTAACCATAAGACCCTGGGTTAGACTAGAGTGATCTATCACAGAACCTGTGGCCCCTTCAATGAGGGACCAAGTGAGCCTAAGAAGATCAGAAAAAGCCACCAGGAAGTGATGTTTGAACAGAGCCTTGAAGGGTACTTAGTAGCTCACCTGCAGTGATCAAGGAAAAAGACACTGCCTGGGGGGAAAATGGCAGCCTATGGGATTGCATTTAATTTGTGGAATACAATTATTCTAGTGTGGTTAAAGCACTTGCTCTCGGATTCAGAACACCAGTGGTCTTCAGGCTCAAAAGTGAGATGGTTACCTCTAAAATCACTCTGCAACTTTTGCTGGGGGGGACCAGTATACTTGAGGTTCTGATTTTATACCACATGTATGTTAGCAAACCTGTACCTAGTTCTATCTTATGATTATGCATACCAAAATTCTATAGGGTTCTTCTGCCTGAAAAAGAAAAAGAGCCTGAGGGGTTAGAGCATCAGGAATGTGTTTTGAGATCATAAAAGAGAGAGGATAGTTGAAAGAGTGGGTGACTGAATAAGAAAGGAACAGGAAACATGCAGGTTTTGTCCACACCCTGTCCTAGCAGCAACAAATAAAAGACAAAATCCCCAGCCACTTAAAGCTCTGAATTGCTTTAAAGTTAAATCCTGGTGTGATCACATACTAGTTTTGTGACCTTGGGCAAGTTACCCAACTTCTCGGAGCCTTTGTCTTCTGAGCCACTACAGGGCCTTTGTTCACCTGCCTCAGCATCAAAAGTCCTCCTTTTCATCCTACAGGTCTCAGCTTAAACTCACAACCCAGATATTCCATCTAAAGGGACGCCTCTTCACATCACTCCACCCTGCCCCAGTCCATTCTGATTATTCTCAAGTCCTTTGTGCTCAGTAACCTGGGCCCTGGGCAAACAAGGGCAAAAGGATGGTGAGTGACATCATTACAATTATAAATAATGCTGTGTTGAACACTCAGGTGTAAATCTGTGCTGCTCTCGGATTATTTCTTAGAATAAACCCCGAGACAAGTAATGACTAGATCAAAGCCTATGAGTCGTTTCACACACATACTGCCACAAACTGCCTTCCAGAAAAGTTAAACCAATCCACTCCCAGCCCAGTGGTGAGGGGAACAGTCACTGCATTGCAACTTGTCACTCCATATGTTGCTCTTTTTAAAAATATTTTTTTTTTGGTAGGGAGCATGCTGCAGTGTATACGGAAGTAGAAACATAATGGTGTACACATAAAACTTACATAATGTTATAAACCAACGCTACCCCAATAAAAAGTAAATTTTAAAAATATCTTTAAAGAACTTTAATTGCGAGACACTCACCAGATTCTATTACAGTTTCAGTGCTGTTTGAAGGGACTTTTTTCCAGTCCATGAGGCAGGGCTCAGACCGAGATGAGTTACACCATTTAATTACATAGTCACAAGTCACGTTGGGGTCATAATTCCAAGTGAGCAGAATCCCATTTCCCATTCCAACAGCCTGCTCTATTTTGAGATCACCTTCAAGAAAGAAGGATATTTTACCAGTGTTAAAAATCATGTTTTAAGGTAAATCTCATGAAAATGGGCAAGAGTTATAAAAATCACTTCACCGTGCAGACATTGCAAAATAGTGCTAAACTAGATAAACCTTTAGCAAAGTTTAGAAGTGCTGCTCTGTTGTTTTCGTTTTAACTAGGGCAATTACCTGTGCATATATATTAACCCAGCAGCTGGAAAAAAAACAATGAAAAAGCACCTAGGATCAGGCAGTGACATAACTGGGCCGGGACACGAGGATCAAGAGCCATGAAGGATGGGGCAGAGGGAATACAGGCACTAGAGGGTGGCATGGCAGCTCGGGGGCGGGGGGAGAGGCAGGCGGGAGGCTGGTGAAGAACACGTGTGGGTGTCAGAATCCCCGTCTCCTCGTCCACTGTGGGTGTGAGCTCCACGAGAGCAGACGGGGGCTTGTGCCTGCAACTCCAGCCCTGAGCACAGGCCATGCAGTGAATGAGTGGGTGGGCCAGCCCCTCTCTTCCTTTCAAGGGAGACTGCTACCCCCATGGGTGGGCTGAAGGCATTGTGGAGACAGGACAGTGATGAAATGCTGTGGGGTGAGGTGGGATGGGATGGGATGGTCGGTGTGGGCAGAGAGGGGAAAGCATCCGCGAGCACGGATGGGTGAGGTGCAGAGGCTGGCAGAAGGGGCCATGCTGAGGTTTGGTTTCCTCATCCTGCCAGATCTCAGCCTAGGCGATAAGGGAGGCCCAAGGTTGGGGGTGAGGAATTAGCATGGGTTAGGACAGCGTGGCCAATGGGAGAGGGAAATTTTCCAAGAAATAGGGGAAAGAAGTAATTTCTCTAACTGATGTAAATTTAAGGGTTCAGTAAAAAGCCATGGAAAGGTTTTTTGAACAAAATTTGCATTCATAAGCAACTACTACTAGACACAAGACCACAACTTGGCTGGGAATACAGAAGACTTCGGATATGACAGCTTCTTGACTCAATGTGACTAAAAATCCACAAGGTAACCTGCGCTGAGGCTGCAAGGCCCCTGGCTCGGGAAATCCTCAAGGAACAATGATTTGTTCCGAGCTGCAGTAACTGTCTGAAAGCTGATAGCCAGACCATTGTTAGTTCTGTAAATTACTGTATCCTGATGGACACACAGAAAAGGTAGGAATATAGTTCTTGAATTAAAAGATAACATAGCGAGAGCCATTAAATACCTAATTTAAATCAGCAGGTTATCTTGCTATGGGCATTCACATCTCTCTCCCTTTTCTTTCTTTTGACTCCATACCACTACCTGCAGACCTCTCTTCTCCGGTATGCACTGCTATCTGGGCTCTGGACGATATTGTGTGTCTCAGAATGTACAGTGTGTCCCCAATTCCTTCCTTCTGACTGAAATGAAGAACCAGTTACATAACAAGCAGTAAGACACTGCCTCAAGCAAGAACTGGAAAGATACTTAGGACCCAAACTGGACCAATTTTTCTGCCTCTCCGAGTGGGTAGTCATAGAAAGGTGCTCCCATATTAGTGTGGGATAGCAAGGGGGACCAGGGAATGACTCAGAAGGAGTTAACTAGAAGAGGCAGGAGTGGCCACTGAAAACTTGTGACTCAAAAAGCTGTCAAGGCAGCTAAGGAGGAGTGGACTAGTCACTGGTAACCCATCACATTTACAGGGGGGCACTAAGGAATTTTAAAATCACACTGCAGTTGTTTTCTTAAAGCTTACACTGAAGATCTAATTTAGACTTTAAGAAGAATTTCTTATCAATAAAGGATTCCTATTAATAAAGAATGCCTTATCAACAGAGGTGCCATTTAAAATGAGTATTTGTTCCTGCCTGACAGTTTGAAAATAGCCCAGCTGGCTAAGTATCAACTGTCATGGTCTTGGGGAGATATGTGAAAATGGTATCTGAATAAACTATTAAGATATTTCTAAGAGTAATGTCCACTACCATAACTCTACAACATTACGTGTTAAAGTAACTGGGTTTAGTAATATTTTATCCATCCGTGTAGATGCTTCAAGTCAATATTAATGACTGCTGCCTCTCAACGTCAATACGTGACATTAATCTGCCTGTTCCTCCTTACACATCAGCAGCAGCAGGGTATATGAGAAGAAAGCTGACATTTATGAGAGCAAGCAACACCTTCCAAATATTGCACCTTAATTTCTTGTTCTTATATACTACTTTTATCTTAAGTACTCACCATTTGGAATTTCCATACTAGCTATTTTAGAAGGTGGCGATGAGCCCACAGAATTTTTTGCCACCACACTGATGATGTAGTCACTTTTATCAAGTTGTATTTCTGCCTTATGTTGAGGATCAGGAATTTCAGAAAGGGATTGTGTTTCCTCGTCGGATGAACATGATACATTATAGGAGAGTATTTTTCCATTAGCTTCATTAATGGGTAAAGGCTACAAAAACAAAAATAAATTCTGTTATAAAAACCTGCGAGGAGTGATTATGTGACAAGGCAAGGCCATCGAGTCTAAACTGGACACTCTGCTAATCTTAACAAAGTAATGTTAGAAAAGATGAAGTCGTTAACAGTGCACAACACAGATTTAAAATCCACTGAGATAGATCAGGAAAGTGATTCTGAAGAAACACTACACTTGCTGTAAGCAGTTAAGAGCACACAGAAATATAAAAATTAAGTAACAAAATATTTAGCCTCATATTTTTCAGAAGTAAACCAAAAGGGGTGATGAGAAACATTCTTCTACTTAAAAAATAAAATATTAAGAAGTATGGCATCACGTTTTTTAAACAGTTTTTGCTTTCTCATTTTAAAGGAGTACTTGCTCATTATAGAAAACGTGGAAAATACTAAAAAGTTGGAAGAAAGCGAGAAAAATCTCCCATATTCCCATCTCTTAAACACACTTACCTTGTGATATTTCCTTCAAGTTGTCTTCCTAGATGGAAATTTTTATTAAAATTGTTTCAATCATACTATACAATTTACATTTCTTCACTCTTCTATAATAAAAACTTGTCCATAATACAGTTATATACATTTTAATAGCTTTATATTTCATGTAGCATTTTTATCACTTTACTTGAATAATTCCTTAAATAAGTGAAATTTAAGTTGTTCCCAATTTTTCACAATACTAAAATGAATCTTTTGGTGCAACATATTTTTTTTCATGGCTAGAATTAATATTTTAATGTGAGTTCCCAAAATTGGGCTTACTCGATAAAAGGAAAAAAAAAAAAAAAAAAGAAGTTTGAATGTTTAACATCTTTATTGGAGTGTAATTACTTTACAATGGTGTTAGTTTCTGCTTTATAACAAAATGAATCACCTATACATATACATATATCCCCATATCTCCTCCCTCTTGCTTCTCCCTCCCACCCTCCCAATCCCACCCCTCCAGGTGGTCACAAAGCACCGAGCTGGTCTCCCTGTGCTATGCGGCTGCTTCCCACTAGCTATCTATTTTACAATTGGTAGTGTATATATGTCCATGCCACTCTCTCACTTCATCCCAGCTTACCCTTCCCCATGTCCTCAAGTCCATTCTCAACGTCTGTGTCTTTATTCCTCTCCTGCCCCTAGGTTGTTCAGAAACATTATTTTTTTTTTTAAGATTCCATACAGATGTGTTTGCATACGGTATTTGTTTTTCTCTTTCTGACTTACTTCACTCTGGATAACAGACTCTAGGTCCATCCACCTCACTACAAATAACTCAATTTCATTTCTTTTTATGGCTTAGTAATACTCCATTGTATATATGTGCCACAACTTCTTTATCTATTCATCTGTCAATGGACACTTAGGTTGCTTCCATGTCCTGGCTATGGTAAATAGAGCTGCAATGAACATTGTGGTACATGACTCTTTCAATTATGGTTTTCTCAGGGTATATGCCCAGCAATGGAATAGCTGGGTAATACGGTAGTTCTATTTTTAGTTTTTTAAGGAACCTCCATACTGTTCTCCACAGTGGCTGTATCAATTTACATTCCTACCAACAGTGCAAGAGGGTTCCCTTTTCGCCACACCCTCTCCAGCATTTATTGTTTGTAGATTTTCTGATGATGGCCATTCTGACTGGTGTGAGGTGATACCTCATTGTAGTTTTGATTTGCATTTCTCTAATAATTATTGATGTGGAGCATCCTTTCATGTGTTTGTTGGCCATCTGTATATCTTCCTTGGAGAAATGTCTGTTTAGGTCTTCTGCCCATTTTTGGATTGGGTTGTTTGTTTTTTTGATATTGAGCTGCATGAGCTGCCTGTAAATTTTGGAGATTAATCTTTTGTCAGTTGCTTCATTTGCAAATATTTTCTCCCATTCTGAGGGTTGTCTTTACATCTTGTTTATGGTTTCCTTTTCTGTGCAAAAGCTTTTAAGTTTCATTAGGTCCCATTTGTTCATTTTTGTTTTAATTTCCATTTCTCTAGGAGGTGGGTCAAAAAGGATCTTGCTGTGATTATGTCATAGAGTGTTCTGCCTATGTTTTCTTCTAAGAATTTTATAGTCTCTGGACTTACATTTAGGTCTTTAATCCATTTTAAGTTTATTTTTGTATATGGTGTTAGGGAGGGTTCTAATTTCATTCTTTTACATGTAGCTGGTCAAGCTTTCCCAGCACCACTTATTGAAGAGGCTGTCTTTTCTCCATTGTATGTTCTTGCCTCCTTTATCAAAAATAAGGTGACCATATGTGTTTGGGTTTATCTCTGGGCTTTCTATCCTGTTCCATTGATCTATATTTCTGTTTTTGTGCCAATGCCACACTCTCTTGATTACTGTACCTTTGTAGTATAGCCTGAAGTCAGGGAGCCTGATTCCTCCAGCTCCATTTTTTCTTTCTCAGCATTGCTATGGCTATTCGGGGTCTTTTGTGTTTCCACACAAATTGTGAAGTTTTTTGTTCTGGTTCTGTGAAAAATGCCCTAGGTAGTTTGATAGGGATTGCAATGAATCTGTAGACTGCTTTGGGTAGTAGAGTCATTTTCACAATGTTGATTCTTCCAATCCAAGAACATGGTATATCTCTCCATCTGTTTGTATCATCTTTAACTTCTTTCATCAGTGTCTTATAGCTTTCTGCATACAGGTAATTTTGTCTCCTTAGGCAAGTTTATTCCTAGGTATTTTATTCTTTTTGTTGCAATGGTAAATGGGAGTGTTTCCTTAATTTCTCTTTCAGACTTTTCATCATTGGTGTATAGGAATACAAGAGATTTCTGTCCATTAATTTTGTATCCTGCTACTTTACCAAATTCATTGATTAGCTCTAGTAGTTTTCTGGTAGCATCTTTAGGATTTTCTATGTATAGTATCATGTCATCTGCAAACAGTGACAGCTTTACTTCTTTTCCGATTTGTATTCCTTTTATTTCTCTTTCTTCTCTGATTTCTGTGGCTAAAACTTCCAAACCTATGTTGAATAATAGTGGTGAGAGCGGACAACCTTGTCTTGTTCCTGATCTTAGAGGAAACGGTTTCAGTTTTTCACCATTGAGAACGATGTTGGCTGTGGGTTTGTCATATATGGACTTTATTATGTTGAGGAAAGTTCCCTCTATGCCTACTTTCTGGAGGGATTTTTTTTCATCATAAATGGGTGTTGAATTTTGTCAAAAGCTTTCTCTGCATCTATTGAGATGATCATACAGTTTTTCTCCTTCAATTTGTTAATATGTTTTATCACATTGACTGATTTGCGTTATTGAAGAATCCTTGCACTCCTGGGATGAAACCCACTTGATCATGGTGTATGATCCTTTTAATGTGCTGTTGGATTCTGTTTGCTAGTATTTTGTTGAGGATTTTTGCACCGATGTTCATCAGTGATATTGGCCTGTCGTTTTCTTTCTTTGTGACATCTTTGTCTGGTTTTGGTATCAGGGTGATGGTGGCCTTGTAGAATGAGTTTGGGAGTGTTCCTCCCTCTGCAATATTTTGGAAGAGTTTGAGAAGGACAGGTGTTAGCTCTTCTCTAAATGTGTGATAGAATTCGCCCCTGAAGCCATCTGGTCCTGGGCTTTTGTCTGCTGGAAGATTTTTAATCACATTTTCAATTTCAGTGCTTGTGTTTGTCGTGTTCATATTTTCTTTTTTTAAAGAAACTGCTTTTACTTATTTATTTATTTTTGGCTGTGTTGGGTCTTCGTTTCTGTGCAAGGGCTTTCTCTAGTTGCGGCAAACGGGGGCCACTCTTCATCGTGGTGCGCAGGCCTTTCACTGTCGTGGCCTCTCTTGTTGCCGGGCACAGGCTCCAGATGCACAGGCTCAGTAGTTGTGGCTCACAGGCCTAGTTGCTCTGCAGCATGTGGGATCTTCCCAGACCAGGGCTCGAACCCGTGTCCCCTGCATTGGCAGGCAGATTCTCAACCACTGTGCCACCAGGGAAGCCCCCATATTTTCTATTTCTTCCTGGTTTAGTCTCAGAAGGTTGTGCTTTCCAAAGAATTTGTCCATTTCTTCCAGGTTGTCCATTTTACTGGCATATAGTTGCTTGTAGTAATCTCTCATGATCCTTTGTATTTCTGCAGTGTCAGTTGTTACTTCTCCTTTTTCATTTCTAATTCTGTTGATTTGCGTCTTCTCCCTTTTTTGCTTGATGAGTCTGGCTAATGGTTTATCAATTTTGTTTATCTTCTCAAAGAGCCAGCTTTTAATTTCATTGAGCTTTGCTACTGTTTTCTTCAGTTCTTTTTCATTTATTTCTGATATGATCTTAATGATTTCTTTCCTTCTGCTAACTTTGGGGTTTCTTTGTTCTTCTGTCTCGAATTGCTTTAGGTGTAAGGTTAGGTTGTTTATTTGAGATGTTTCTTGTTTCTTGAGGCAGGATTGTATTGCTATAAACTTCCCTCTCAGAACTGCTTTTGCTGCATCCCATAGGTTTTGCGTTGTCATGTTTTCATTGTCATTTGTTTCTAGGTATTTTTTGATTTCCTCTGGTTTCTTCAGTGATCCTTGGTTATTTAGTAGTGTATTGTTTAGCCTCCATGTGTTTGTATTTTTTACAGATTTTTTCCTGTAATTGATATGTAGTCTCATAGCGTTGTGGTCGGAAAAGATACTTGATAAGATTTCAATTTTCTGAAATTTACCAAGGCTTCATTTGTGACCCAAGATATGATCTATCCTGGAGAATGTTCCATGAGCACTTGAGAAGAAAGTGTATTCTGTTGTTTTTGGATGGAATGTCCTATAAATATCAATTAAGTCCATCTTTTTAATGTATCATTTAAAGCTTCTGTTTCCTTATTTATTGTCATTTTGGATGATCTGTCCATTGGTGAAAGTGGGGTGTTAAAGTCCCCTACTATGATTGTGTTACTGTCGATTTCCCCTTTTATGGCTGTTAGGATTTGTCTTTTGTATTGAGGTGCTCCTAGGATGGGTGCATAAATATTTACAATTGTTATATCTTCTTCTTGGATTGATCCCTTGATCATTATGCAGTGTTCTTCTTTGTCTCTTGTAATAGTCTTTATTTTAAAGTCTATTTTGTCTGATATGAGAATTGCTACCCCAGCTTTCTTTTGATTTCCATTTGCATGGAATATCTTTTTCCATCTCCTCACTTTCAGTCTGTACGTGTCCCTAGGTCTGAAGTGGGTCTCTTGTAGACAGCACATATACGGATCTTGTTTTTGTATCCATTCAGCCAGGCTATGTCTTTTGGTTGCAGCATTTAATCCATTTGCATTTAAGGTAGTTATCGATATGTATGTTCCTATTACCATTTTGTTAATTGTTTTAGGTTTGTAATTTTAAGTTATTTCCTTCTCTTGTGTTTCCTGACTCGAGAACTTCTTTTAGCATTTGTTGTAAAGCTGGTTTGGTGGTGCTGAATTCTCTTAGCTTTTGCTTATCTCTAAAGCTCTTAATTTCTCCGTCAAATATGAATGAGATCCTTGCTGGGTAGAGTAATCTTGGTTGTAGGTTTTTCCCTTTCATCACTTTAAATATGTCCTGCCAATGCCTTCTGGTTTGGAGAGTTTCTGCTGAAAGATCAGCTGTTAACCTTATGCAGATTCCCTTGTATGTTATTTGTTGCTTTTCCCTTGATGCTTTTAATATTTTTTCTTTGTATTTAACTTTTGATAGTTTGATTAATACGTGTCTTGGCATGTTTTTCCTTGGATTTATCCTGTATGGGACTCTCTGCACCTCCTGGACTTGATGACTATTTCCTTTCCCATATTAGGGAAGTTTTCAGCTATAATCTCTTCAAATATTTTCTCAGTCCCTTTTTCTCTTCTTCTGGGACCCCTATAGTTCGAATGTTGGTGCATTTAATGTTGTCCCAGAGGTCTCAGAGACTGTCCTCAATTCTTTTCGTTCTGTTTTCTTTATTCTGCTCTGCGGTAGTTATTTCCACTATTTTATCTTCCAGGTCACTTATCCCTTGTTTTGCCTCAGTTATTCTGCTATTCATTCCTTCTAGAGAATTTTTAACTTCGCTTATTGTGTTGTTCATCATTGTTTGTTTGCTCTTTACTTCTTCTAGGTCCTTGTGAAACGTTTCTTGTGTTTTCTCCATTCTATTTCCACGATTTTGGATCACCTTTACTATCATTACTCTGAAATCTTTTTCAGGTAGACTGCCTATTTCTCTTCATTTGTTTGGTCTGGTGGGTATTTACCTTGCTCCTTCATCTGCTGTGTATTTCTGTGTCTTCTCATTTTGCTTAACTTACTGTGTTTGGGGTCTCCTTTTCGCAGGCTGCAGGTTCGTAGTTCCCGTTGTTTTTGGTGTCTGCCCCCATTGGATAAGGTTGGTTCAGTAGGTTGTGTAGGTTTCCTGGTGGAGGGGACTGGTGCCTGTGTTCTGGGGGATGAGGCTGGATCTTGTCTTTCTGGTGTGCAGGACCGCGTCCAGTGGTGTGTTCTGGGGTGTCTGTGACCTTATTATGATTTTAGGCAGCCTCTCTGCTAATGGGTGGGGTTGTGTTCCTGTCTTGCTAGTTGCTTGGCACAGGGTGTCCAGCACTGTAGCTTGCTGGTCGTTGAGTGGAGCTGGGTCTTAGTGTTGAGATGGAGATCTCTGGGAGAGCTTTCACCATTTGGTATTACGTGGAGCTGGGAGGTCTTGGTGGACCAATGTCCTGAACTCGGCTCTCCCACCTCAGAGGCTCAGGCCTGACACCTGGCCTGAGCACCAAGACCCTGTCAGCCACATAGCTCAGAAGAAAAGGGAGAAGAAAAAGACAGAAAAAAATAAAATTAAATAAAATCAAGTTATTAAAATACAAAATAAAAAAAATTATTAAAAATAACCAAAATTGGGCTTCCCTGGTGGCGCAGTGGTTGATAATCCACGTGCCAATGCAGGGGACACAGGTTCGAGCCCTGGTCCAGGAAGACCCCACATGCCGTGGAGCACCTAAGCCCGTGCGCCACAACTTCTGAACCTGCACTCCAGAGCCTGAGAGCCACAGTTACTGAAGCCTGCGTGCCTAGAGCCCATGCTCCGCAAGAAGAGAAGCCACTGCAATGAGAAGCCTGCGCACAGCAACAAAGAGTAGCCCCTGCTCGCCACAACTAGGGATAAGCCCACGCACAGAAAGAAAGACCCAATGCAGCCAAAAATAAATAAATAAATGTATAAATAAATAAATTAATCAAATAATTAAAAGTAATAAAGAAAAGAAAGAAAGGAAGAAGGGAGCAACCAAAAACAAATCCACCAATGATAATAAGTGCTAGAAACTATACAAAAACAAAGGACACAAAAAAAACCGGACAGACACACCCCTAGGACAAATGGTAAAAGCAAAGCTATACAGACAAATTCACACAAAGAAGCATACACATACACACTCACAAAAAGGAAAAAATATATGTATCTATATTAAAAAAAAAAGGAAGAGAGCAACCAAATCAATAAACAAATCTACCAATGATAATAAACTCTAAATACTAAACTAGGATAAACATAAAACCAGAAACAAATTAGATGCAGAAAGCAAACCCCAAGTCTACAATTGTTCCCGAAGTCCACTGCCTCAACTTCACGATGATTCGTTGACTACTCAGGTATTCCACAGACGCATGGTACATCAAGTTGATTGTGGAGATTTAATCCGCTGCTCCTGAGACTACTGGGAGAGATTTCCCTTCGTCTTCTTTTTTCACACAGCTCCTGGGGTTCAGCTTTAGACTTGGCCCCGCCTCTGCATGTAGGTCACCTGAGGTCATCTGTTCTTAGCTCAGACAGGTCGAGGTTAAAGTAGCAGCTGATTAGGGGGCTCTGGCTCACTCAGGCTTGGGAGAGGGAGGGGCACGGAATGCGGGGTGAGCCTGCAGCGGCAGAGGCCTTCCTGATGTTGCACCAGCCTGAGGCGCACTGTGTATTCTCCCGGGGAAGTTGTCCCTGGATCACGGGACCCTGGCAGTGGCGGGCTGCACAGGCTCCCCAGAAGGGAGGTGTGGAGAGTGACCTGTGCTCGCCGCTCACATGCTTCTTGGTGGCTGCAGCAGCAGCCTTAGTGTCTCATGCCTGTCTCTGTTGTCCACGCTGATAGCCGTGGCTCATGCCCGTCTCTGGAGCTTGTTTAGGCGGTGCTCTGAATCCCCTCTTCTTGTCCACCCCAAAACAATGGTCTCTTGTCTCTTAGGCATTTCCAGACTTTATCCCATACTTCCTCCTGGCTAGCTGTGGTGTACTAGCCCCCTTCAGGCTGTGTTCACGCAGCCAACCCCAGTCCTATCCCTGGGGTCTGACCTCTGAAGCCTGAGCTTCAGCTCCCAGCCCCGCCCACCCCGGCGGGTGAGCAGACAAGCCTCTCAGGCTGTTCGGCACCGATCCTCGGTGTGGGAATCTCACCTCTTTGTCCTCTGCACCTCCATTGCTGCACTCTCCTCTGTGGCTCCGAAGCTTCCCCCCCACCACCCCCTGTCTCCGCCACTGAAGGGGCTTCCTAGTGTGTGGAAACTTTCCCTCCTTCACAGCTCCCTCCTAGAGGTGCAGGTCCCGTCCCTATTCTTTTGTCTCTGTTGTTTCTTTTTTTCTTTTGCCCTTCCCAGGTATGTGGGGAGTTTCTTGCCTTTTGGGAGGTCTGAGGTCTTCTGCCAGCGTTCAGTAGGTGTTCTGTAGGAGTTGTTCCACGTGTAGATGTATTTCTGATGTATTTGTGGGGAGGAAGGTGATCTCCACATCTTACCTCCGCCATCTTGAAGGTCTCCCTCACATTCAAACTTCTTTATTTATATAGCTAAACTGCTTTTTAAAATAATTGCTCCAATTCATATAACAGTGCATGGGACCCTCTGATTCAGACTGACACTGACATTAATACTCTGCTGAAGACACTGCTCCAACAGAGTTCCCCGATGGCTCTCCAATGGCCTGGTAAAGTGGACATGTTACCATCCTAAGACTTGTGGGTTTCATTTGATACTATTCATTCCTTCACACATCCCCCTCCCCTGGTTTCTGCAAAAGCTATTTTCTTCTGGTCTTCCTGCCTCTCTGGCCTTCCCAATCTCCCTTGCTGGATCCTCCTCCTTTGCTGGTCCTTTATATCCTGCCATCACCTACAGTTCCACTCTTGGCCTCTTTCTACCCTGCATGCTCTCCCTGAGTGATCCCAGTTATCTGCTTACTCACAGCTATGTCTTTAGCTCAGACCTCTCCCGAGCTCCAGAGCCTTACATCAAACCACCTTCTACTGAACTGTACTCAGATATCCTTGTGGCACATGTTTAAAAAACTCAACATGTCCAAAACAACTTAATTTTCCAACCAAATATGGCAGAACCATCAACTAGTCACTGAAGTTAGAATCCAAATTGCTTCAGTATTTTTAATCCTTGGTTAAACATTTATCTCGTTTGAACAATATTCTAAACTTTCTCACACTGAAGTAATTTATATAATTGTTACCATATTATTGTGAAATCTGACAGACAACTGAGAGTAGCCAGGGGATTTGCTAATCAAGAGTAAGAGGGGATGCACAGTCATATACAGACAACCTCGAAGCAATGGAATTTGTACACAACTTGCTCACAGACTTCAAAGATTTACTTTACTTAAAGCTGTAAAGATGTCAAATTTTTATAAAAATAGTAGTTTAAATTTAAATAACAAAATTCACTGTTTTAAAAGAATCTGGTTATAACTGTTCCTATGAAATCTGGTGTAGAAGACAATTGTTCATGGTTTTGATGTTCATAAATCAGATAAAAAAATATAGCAACAAAAACATCTGCTCTGGTAAGGAAACGCTAGTAAAATATAATGCAATTCATATTTTATCTAGAATTTTAGAAAACTATGTAAAACTTTATAATTGTCATATGATAATGCAATTTACTTAGGGGACAACAAATTACACATGATATATATATAAAGTTGGTTTCCTAGTCATTGAATTGAAAATGTAACATAAACACTTGAGATCCTAACTTGCGGTTTCTGGCTGCATTTCTGACTAAAGTGAGAGAGATGGAATTCATGAAATCTTTACAGGCCTCATAAAATCAAACTAAAGAATGCTCAGCTCTTGACACAGACATCCTCACTACAGTGACTGTGGTGCATCTGCAGTGATGTGGAATCTGGGGCTTTTAGAAGCCAGGTTACATTCTCAGCAATACTGTACGCTAAGCCAGTCTGGGAAATCCTGGCTGCCTGATAACCCAGGTACCATATGTAAGTTAAGTAGTTCAGCATAATAAAGTTATTTAAATATTCAAGGAAGAATTAGATATTTACCTTCCAATATATTATTAAATTTTTTCCGTCAGAACTCCACTCTCTCCAAGTATCTGGTCCCTTTGAAGGAACTAGAAAAGAGATTTAAAAGTTGGTATTTGAAGATGCATACTATGTAAGTTGATAAGATCAATAAGTGGGATGGTGGTATTTGAAATTTTTGTCTAGGTTTTTGAAATTCTCAATAAAGATGTGAAGAAGTCAGTGGCTTCCACTTAGAAAATGGAGCAATGGAAAAGCTGAGCTCCAAATGTCTACAAAACACAAGACCCCTTACAATGGGTTAAAATCACCCTCAAGTCCCTCAGAAATGGGTCCAAGGCTGCCTCTCCATCTCACATCCGTCTCTCCCCCCTTACTCAAGCTGGCTCTGGCTACACACTGGTTTCCTGGCTGCTCCTCAAACATGCCAAGGACACCTGCCCCAGGCTTTCTGCACTTCCTATGCCCTCTCTTCCTCTGCCTAGAACTTTTCTCCTCTGAATTAACCACATAGCTTCCTTCACCACCTCCTTTATATCTCAGATCAAGTGTTACCTATTAGTGAAGTCTCTTCCAGCTACTCTATTTAAAATTGCAACCTCCCTCCTCAACCGCCTGGCCTTCATTCCCTAGCCCTCTCTCTAGGTTTTATTTTTTTCTGTGGCACTCACTGCCACCCAATATGCTATTGTATACATATTTTTAAAACTCATTTCTAATCCTTTATCCTATAAACTCCATGGACAGAGATTGCTGTTTTATTCCCTGCTATATTCCTAGTAACTAGAACAATTCCTGACACATGGTGGATACTCAACAAGTATTTGTTAAATGAATTAATGCCTTCATCTTAATGAGGCATAAATAAAATGTTTCCTCTTGGCAACAACAGCTCATCAACTGAAAGCAAAAGCAGCCAGTCTCCAAAATGACCAATGATATTGGTCTCGCTTCCTGACATTCATGCCCTTGTGTGGTCCCTCCCACACTGTATCAGCGTTGGCCTGTGTGACAAGTAGGGTACGGCAGATGTGATGTATGTCCCTTCTGAGGCTAGGACAGAAAAGACATTGTGGAGGCTGCCTTGTTCTCTCTTTGATCAATAAGTCTGGGACTTGCTGGTTGCCATGTTGAGGACACTCCAGCAGCCCTACGGAGAGGCCCACGTGGTGAGGAACCGAGGCCTCCTGCCAACAGGCATGTGACTGAACCATCCTGAAAGGCAATCCTCTAGCCCCAATCAAGCCTGCAGCCCCTACCCACATCCTGACTGTAGCCTCAGCTAAGCGTCTAAATTTCTGATCCACAGACACTGTGAGATAACAAACGTTTGCTGTTCTAAGCCACTGAGTTCTGAGGTAATGTGTCATAGCAATAGATAACTAACACACTCTCTCCCTGGACTCAAGCATGATCCAAACAATTCTTACATGTACTGTAAGGATCCTCTCTCATCTTTCTAGTCTTTATGTAGAGAGACAAAATCTGGGTTAATACCTGTCCTTTTTTGACTTACTGTTTGTTAAATTTTTTGGAAGAAGTTTTATATTCCCTATATTATATAGTTCAAATAAAGCTTTTGCTATCTTTTGTTGAATGATTTCTGAAAATTACACCTATTTCTAAATTTTTTGCTTTGTTTTAAAGCTGACATCTGCTTAATCAAGAATAGTATCTCATTCTTTCTTTAGAAATTATCATACTTAGATAACCAGTTACCTGATTTTATAGATATATTGACCTGGGCGTACCACAGAAACTAAAGTTCAAGAACTTGTAGTCCCATCCATTTCTCAGGCCTAGGTCACAAATAAAAATTCCACCAAATTAGCTTTATTAAAACTTGTTTTCAATAAAGAGATACTCTAAATAGGTTATGAAAACTCCAGGAATAGGAGGAAAGAGTGTGAGAAAAATCACTCCATAATCTTACTATGGTTTCAAGTTTGGTTTCCTATGTATCATTTTAATACAGTTGCAATCATATTGTGGATAGGGTAGCCTAGTCCTTTCACATAACACATGCCAAGCATTTTTCCATATTATCACAAAACTCAAAAAACCATCATTTAAAATGTCTGTATGATATTTTACTAGCAGGCATTATATAGTTACACAATTTATCTAAACATTCTCCTGCTTTTAGTCACTTCGGTGACATTTTCTTTTAAAAACAAAATTTCAGCATCCATAGTAATAATTAGCCGTATGTCATTCAGTTAACTTACTGGCTTCTGTGGTTAAATATTGTTTTTCATTGCTCCACTTGCTCCATTTCCAGAAGGGGTCAGTACAACAACGAATCCGAAAAGTATATATAGTATATGGATTTAACTTATCCACAGCAGCAAGATAACTTGAATTTTCTATTCCTTTCATTGTGACATTCCGCTATTAGAAACAAATATATATATTATATATATAATATCACACGTATATGAATACATACATACACTCATATACTTTTTTTAGAAGAAAGCCTCCCAAATTTGTAACATAAATTGACTGAATGTCGTAAGAGTTTACCTCTATAAAACCAAAGACAGTTCATCCACTATATTTTAATTCTTATGTAAATGCCAAATCAGTGAAATTATGTTCTGCAACAGCAAAAAATAAAATTGAGGTATCTTTTTAGTCCAAATGTTGGATCTAAGTAATAATGGTCAATTAATTATGCAGAGAAGATGCTATTCAGTCAATGGTTAATGGTAATGCAATATACCTTAATATAACTTAGTAGTCTAAGATGACCTTGAGGATTAAATACATTATTCAGATGATATTTGGAAACTGACTGGAGGCAGGCATCATCTTATGCATCTTTTTTTATATGGCACTTAGAACCTCTAGTGTGGTGCTAAACATGTAGACTATTCAATATTTAAACTAAATAAATTAAGATGAAGCAATTCTAAACAAATTTGAGGATTTGCATGTCTCAGGAAAGTCTCTGAGTTCCCAATTACTTATTGCAAAGACGCTTTCTGGGTTACGTTTTGCAGTTTGACTGATTTTCTAGAAATTATCATTAAGTTTCCAAGTGACTATTTAAGAACATCATTTATTTTGGACCTACCCCAAATTACAAGATGGTGCGGCATAAAAGTCAACCTAAGTATGTAAAATGTACTAAAAAGCCGTGTTTTGACTTATAACGCCCAATTATAACTTGCTCCTATTGCTGCACTTAGCAATTTTAAAAATCACACCTTCTCTTTGGTGCCGATTAGTCCATTAACTAACACCAATGGTTACAGCAAAAACTACTAATTCATTCACAAATTTATTGAGCACCAGTTACATGCCAGGTACTATACTAGACCTGGAAATATTCTGAGTAGTAAAAGTCAAACTTACGTTCTATAATATCCGGTATTATAACTGTTTTTAAGTGCTAAATATAATGCTGTTATGATATTGATATATAATGTCTTCACACTTAGTAAATCTCTATAAGTAATCTGAGCGCTTGTGCATACCAATTTACTTAATTCTTTTTGAAAACTAAGTATTTTATCCAAAATAATCTCAAAGGAAGTTTATAGAAGACTCTTACTCACCATTTCATGTACTGAGTTAGTTTTATTAATTTCAATTTGACATAACAGTTTAATCTTTGCAAAGCTGCCCGGTAAATGCCAGGAAAGTGTAACAGCTGTTGAACTGATATCCTTCACTTTGATTGAAGTAGGAATATGGGGATGAACTGTAAATACAATTTTCAAAGATTACTTTGAAAGCTCTTTTCTAATATGACAAGTGAGAGTCAAAGAAAACAAAAAACAGAAGAGATGTCATCAGTGCTGACCAACAATGTTCCACCCATTGTTGTGTGGAATACAAATCTCACCTTTACTGCTGACACCAGGCCAGCATTGTTTAAGAACCATTCACACTCAAGGTTTCTCAGTTGGCATCAGAAATACTAAAAGGTAGTAAGTCAGTCTCTACCTTTAAGGAACCCCTCATTTACTTGGGGACTGACAAACAGAAAGAAGGAAAATCAACAAGAGTATATGCATTAAGTCCTAAATGCATGGTACAGATATTCACTGCTACAGGAATTTAGATGTAAGTGCACATGTACAGTGAAGATAGGACTTAAGATGAGCTTTGAAGGATGAATCAGAATGAAACTGGCAAAACAGTTGCAGAAAATCATTTCAGGCTGGGGTCTTGGCAAGAACAAAGGTACAGTGAAGCAAACTGCACATTACACTGGTGATAGTGCATATACCAAATTGAGTGATGGGAAAGAATCACGTGGAAGATATGGCTGAAATGGCAGAGGGCAGAAAAAAAAATATAAAACTGCCATGCAAGTATAAGATGTAGCTTTTGTGACCTTATGGAAAAAATCAAGACATAACAAAAAAAGATGAGAAGGAATAATCGATAAAAGTGACATATTCACAAGTAAGGCAACCTTATGCCCCTGACTGTCTCTAAGAGAAGGCCTCTACGCCACTGCTCTGTGTGTTGCAGAGCCTGGCACAGAGTTGATACACATGGAATGACCACAGGAATGAGTGCCAAAAAGACAGGCCTCTTTTATTTCTATTTTGAGCTGTACATTAATAGGGTTGGTAAAAATCCAGAAATCATCGGCAGTAAAAAGGAACAAACTATTTACTGATACATACTTGGATGGATCTCAAGGACATCATCCTTAGTAAAAAATGCCAACCTCTAAAGGTTAAATAGTGTACAACTCCATTTACACACCATTCCCAAAATAACAAAACAATAGCGATGAGGAAGAGACTAGCTGTTTTCCAGGAACAGAGATTCTAGCACGCGCCCGTGTGTGTTGATGGGGGTGTGGTTGGTATTGCTATAGTGACAGTGGGAGGCGGTTCCTGTGGGCGACAGAAGAATTCTGTATCTGAACTGTTTTGGTGGGTTGCATGAATCTGTACGTGGATCCGACTGCACAGAACTACACACACACACACACACACACACACACACACACACACACACACACAATTAAATGCATATAAAAACTGGTGGAAACTGAGCAAGGTCAGTAGTCTGGTTCAGTGTTGAACAAGGGTCAACTGCCTAATTTGGACATGGTACTACAGTTACATAACATGCTACCACTGAGTAAGTCAGATGAAGGACTGTAATTATTTTTACAACCACCTGTCAGTCTACAACTATCTCAAAATAAAAAGGTTTTAAAAATTGGGCAGGGCTTCCCTGGTGGTGTAGTGGTTTAGAGTCCACCTGCCAACGCAAGGGACACAGGTTCGTGCCCCGGTCCGGGAAGATCCCACATGGCGCCGTGCAGCTAGGCCCGTGAGCCATGGCCGCTGAGCCTGCGCTCCGCCGCGGGAGAGGCCACAACAGTGAGAGGCCCGCGTACCACAAAAAAAAAAAAAAAGAAAAAAAAAATTGGGCAAAAAACTATTTTCAGAAATCAAAAACTATCAGATAAAGCCACTTACAATTTCTATGAAACAATTAATTCAAATTTTTATTTGAATTTAATAAAACAGTGAAACTTGAAATTATAACGATTTTTAAATGAAATTTACAAAATTAGTATTAAGTAAATATAAAGGAAATAATCAGTAAAAAGAAATCCCTAGAAGCACTTTTCATTAATCTCAAGACATTTTACCACTTCTAAAGTTATTTTTAAGACACTGGTTTATGCAGCAGCTTACCTTTTTCAGTTATGTTAACTAAAAGTGTTGATTCTGATTGACCCAGAGGATTTCGAGCATTCAACGTAAAATTGTATATTTCTTGATTTGGAAGCATTTGAAAGAATAACTGATAGCTTTCATTTGTGGGCAACTCAACTCTTTTAAATCTAACATATTTTCCTGAAAAACTGAATTAAGAGAACATTAAAGAATATTAAAATAATTTCAAAATGGCAAGAGATTTATTGCAGGAAAAGATGAACGGGTAAATTTCTAATAAATGTTTTTTTTAAAAAGTCTGTATTTCTAATTATAGATATACTACAAACTCAGGGAAGAAAATATATACAAGGCAGAAAACAGAAGAAAAAAATCAGCCATTAAGCCCACTACCCAGAGACAGTCTCTGTTCATATTTGAGGATTCTTCCTTCTAGAGACTTTTTTAAAAAGACAAGATATCGAGTCTGCATGTGTTTAAAATGCAGTATTTATAGTATACCCAATTTTCTACAGCATATTTTGTTTTATATTTGTTCCCATAAATGAAACAGAGCATCTTCTTATGTCATTTAATATCCTTCCAAGGTACTCCTCACTGTTCTGACAACCTTTCCCAGAGACCTTTACCTTTCAAATAAAGTGTAACTTGTATTGCGTGGGCCCACCAAGAACGTCGGTCTTCCTGGATTCCAAGTGCATATAATCTCTTTTAAGTCATATGTCTCACAGTTCAGTTTTTGAGGAATATCAGGTGGATCTAATTAAAAAAAAAAGTAGTTACTTTGATTATGTATATTTTCTCTGAAAACGTTATGTTTCATAAATGTTAATTACATTTTGGACAATTTCCTTAAAAAATCATTTACTTACATTTTGAATGGTGCAGGAATTACCATTCTTTGTACAGCATGTTGTTTCAGAGTTCATATTACATTAGGAGTGAGGGATTAACATATACTTAAGAGTGACCATTAGCTCATTTGGAAACTCCCCAATAGCAACCTGAAGAGATCAACTATCATGTTTTCCCCTTAAATCCCATTTCAGAGTCCATCAAATCTCTCAAAGGAACCTTTGTCCAACTAGTTAAATCAGAAAAATCTAGAGGTTAATAGTATTATTACCTATCCTCTTTATACTGTGATTTGAAAAGAAGTACCAAATCATAAGTCAGTATAAGCCATGGTACAAGTTTCAGAGTTCTTAAATAAGTTATAAGGACTATTATTTACAAAGTCACTCTTGGTAAAATTCTACATATCCCTATATTCCAAGTGACTACTGATCTTTTGTTGTTTTTCTTCTTTAATGAGACTGTTCTGTTTTTGTAGGGGCAAGACTAGAATAAGAAAAAAAGTTTTGTTTTTGTTTTGTGAGACAGAGTGATAAATAAAAATTCTACAGTCTGACACTGATTATAGAAAGTGATATTTCTGTAATCTTACTTAACCAAGCATATACAGAAACTGATATTTCCTACTGTCATATTTATCCAAACTATCTTCCATGGAGGTAAGTTTTGTTAAACGACTATCTACTCATTGAAAAAGTCTAAAAGATAACTTTATTTTTAAAAACCTGAATTTTTAAAATAGTCCTTAGTTTATCAAATAAGACTTAGAAAATTTCACACTTTCCCCAGAGATAAGCATTACATCCTTCAAGTATCTTAGGTAACATTAAGAGAAGTAATGAGTATTTATAAGAAAGTTTACCAACTGGATAATAAAACTAACACTGACATATTTATTTTGAAAACTGTTTTAAACTTAAGGACAAACTTTTGGTCGTTTTATTAAATTCACATACCCCAAATTTTGAGGATATTTAAAATGCTGATTATTTTAGGATCTGGCAGATATATTAAGTTGAAATACTTAAAATCCAAATAACAGGAGCAAACTAGACAGAAGTAGAAGGAAAAATTGAAGGAGAAAAAAATATGAGAGGGCAGTACTTGAAATATACTGACTTTCTTTTCAAAGAAATTCACTTACAAAAGAATCAATTGAAGCTAGGTAAAAGCTCAGTATAAATCAATTGTCTTTCTATATAGCAGTCTATAGAAAACGCAATTTAAAAACATCAATTTTTAATAGCACCAGAAAACATCAAACACCTAGGAATAAATTTACCAAAAGATATAAAAGACCTCATATCACTAAAATAAATCAAAGAAAATCTAAATAAATGGAAGGCTATACCATGTTCATGGTTTGGAAGACTCAAATTGTAAGAATAAAAATCCTCCTAAATTGATAGATTTAATGTAATATCAATCAAAATCCTGGCACGTTTGAATGTGTATGTGTGTATGTAGGGGAAAACTGACAAGCTGATTCTAACATTTTCAGCCTTTTCAGTAAAGAATGGGATAACAGGCTACCCATAAGGGAAAGGAAAGTAAATCTTGATCCCTAACTCACACCACAGTCTGCCCTTGCTGCAAGTTTCTAAAGAGCTCCCTCTGAAGTGAAATGTTACTGTTGCTCCTGAAATGACAAATATTGATCAATATTTCAACCTCCAAATGTTATAAATGAAAGCTAAATTATGAACTAAATAGCACTATGATAAAAGATTAGAACATTGTTAGAAACAATAAAAACAGTGAATATTCTCATCTTCTAAGTTTTAATTTTTTATTTCATTCTTTTAAGTGAGTATCTCACTTTTTGGTATCACTTATCAAGCAGTTTCGCTACACTGGTTCTTTACTTAGACTCCATGATCATTTGTGAGGAATGTTGCACATCACTTCCTAAAATTCCATTTAGGAAAGAAAATTTAATTTTTTAAATTTCTAAAATTTAAATTTGAATATATCCTCACTCTCACTTGAATTCCAAAATGCCTTACTGGAAGGCAAAAAGAGAGTAAGGTTACAGCCATCAAGCTGAGAAGGGCACCTAATCCCCTTCCCTTGGGAATCTATCAGCAACTGAATGTAATTTATCATAAATTTCTATGGAAGTAGAAAAGTGACTGAAAGCGGCTGATCCACAGCATAACTGACAATCGTAAGGAAAAAAAAAGCATAAGAAAAATCACTGAGTGAGCAAAAGAAAATGACAAAATCCATTCACTACATTTCACACATTTTATTCACGAGACCCTTGGACCACTAGAAACTTTAAGTTCCGAATGTGAGCAGGAAGGGAAGCACTGCTGGAGGCAAAGCCATCAGTGCATTATAACATTACAGTTACCACAGGGGAGGGGACAGAAAAACTCTAAATACAAAAGTATCTGTGGGGCTTCCCTGGTGGTGCAGTGGTTGAGAGTCCGCCTGCCAATGCAGGGGACATGGGTTCGTGCCCTGGTCCGGGAAGGTCCCACATGCCGTGGAGCGGCTGGGCCCGTGAGCCACGGCCGCTCACAACGGTGAGAGGCCCGCGTACCGCAAAAAAAAAAAAAAAAAAGAACAAGTATCTGTGGATGCACAACACAAGCCATATAGGTAGGGCAGTCCACCCACAACAACTTTTGGAAACGTCATGGAATGTAGAAGTGACCATGTTAAAAGATGCCCCTGCATTACGGAGAGTACATCAGACACAGAACACAGGGAGAGGGGGACTCTTCCTCCCCCCATGTCCTGCAGCCACCCTCCTATCATCAGAGAAGTGTAGGTTATGCTTTTGAAAGATTTTGTGTAAAATCATTACAATTTCTTAAATTCAGGTACTTTAAAAAAAGGTATGCTTTAATTAGGTGGGAAATTAATTTATATGAAAAAATTCCTAAATGATGTAGGAGTAAGAAATATTATATACTACCTGCCCTTGACTCAACAAAGCTGTTAACTAAGAATTTAAACTAAAAATTAGTAGATGAATGTTTCAAATCTTTATTACAAAAGCTACAAATTATATAGATACAGGTATGTAGAAAACAAGCTTAGAACTCACCTTAAAACAAGCAAAAATGCTGGTACCCTCGTATGTCATTTGCATCAAAGAATAAAAAAATAAGAAAGAAATAAAATCATCACCCCGAAAAAGCATTAAGGCTTTCAAAGAGGACCAAAACAGATTAATAGGAACTCTTTTCTTAAAAAAAAAATTATATACTTACATCCTGCAAAAATAACTGTTCCAAACATGTTATCTTCTACGGAGAAAACCACATTTGTTCCACTACTTTCGGAAGCAGAAATATTACGGATCTTGATTGCAACATTTTCCCCATCGAGATGGATAAGGGGACAATATGTGCTGCCAATCTGTGCTGATAACACTTTTTCTTGAGTCACACAACACACTGTTATATCTGAGCCTACAAGTAGCACTCTGTCTTGAGGAAAAACCTTAGTCTGAGAATCAGGAGACCCTAGAAAGAGCAAAAGGAATTATAAATACTTTAGAAGTCTTTTACATAAATTAGCCCAGTGTACATAAAACACACTGTTAGGTACTTTGTAATTATGGTGGCCCAAAGATAAGGTACGCCGCCCCCCCCCCCCCCAGGTTTCAAAGGAGCAAGACATACACAAGAAATAAAAATGTGTGTGGTTTTATTTACTTATGACGGGGTGATGGCGGGGGGAGTAGAGGGGACTGCAGGTTGCCGTGTAAGGTCACAGGTTAATATCTAAGAAGTCTAAACGTTCAAATTAAGTGGGTTTATCCACATGTGAAAAATCCACACCAAGAAAAAGGTACACATTAAATAATTCCATTCCTTTGAAATTATTCTATGTATTTAGATCAGATGTCCTAATTTCCATCAGCTTACATGCATGGTTAAATACTCCACATCCTAAAAAGCACTTTCTAAAAAAAATCCCAACTCTGTAGGTTAAAGCCACCCTTTTGTTTTTATTTTCCTAAATAGCCAATTTAAAAATATTATCTTTAGTCTCCTTTCTACCTACTCACTCTTTAATCTACTGCAATCTGGCTTCTACTCTGGCCACTTTACTAAATGGCTCCACAGCCTAACTGCTCAATCCAGTGGCCACGTCTTAGTAATCTTTCCTTCAACTTCCACAGCATCTGGTATGTTGCCTAAAGTCTTCCTTCTCAAAACTCCCTTCTCTCTTGGGGTGTAGACTACTTACTTTTGCTACTCTTAACCCTCTGGCTGCTGTTTGTTTTGCTGGCCTCATTTTCTTCCATCCTCCCCTCCTCATACAAGCTTCTAAGAGATGTGTCCTTGGTCTTCATGCCCCTTTCCTTGAGTTATGTTAACCTCCAAGATTTAAAAATTTTCCCATCACGTATGTTAACGATTCTCAAATACACAGTTGACCCTTGAACAACACGGGTTTGAACTGCATGGGTTCGCTTACGTGTGGATTTTTTTCAATAGTAAATACTACAGTACTACAGGATCTGCGGTTGGTTGAATCCTCGCATGTGGAACCACACATACGGAGGTTCCATGGGTATGGAGGGCTAACTATAAATTATGTGTGGATTTTCCACTACAGGGAGGGTCGGAGCCCCTGGGGGTTACCCAGTTGTTCAAGGGTCAACTGTATATATCCAGTTCGAACTAATCACCTGGATGCCGAATTTGTATTCCCAACTGACAATGAGAAATTGCTCCCAGGCACTTCACAGCTACCTCAAGCTCAACACATTAAAATTGAAATTTATCTTTCCCACCTAGTTTGTTCATATAGTTTCTGTCTCATTGGACAGCATCACCAGCTACCCAGCTGCCCAAACTAATAGTCATCTTCGGCTCTATTTCTCCCCTACCAAAAGCATAGTCACTAATTCGGTCTCTTCAGTGTTTTCATACTTCTTCCCTCTTTTCATTTCTAAACCCAGGTGTCCTATTTTATACCTTCACTGTCTTTTGCTGAACTACAAGATTCTCCTTATTAATCTGCTTGCTTCCAGTCCTTCCTCCCTCTGATCCATTTCTCCATATTGTCACTAGAGTAAATAATCTACAATGATTACCAGCCTTTTAAAGCACTTTATTTTATTGTCAACAATTTTCTAGGCCCTCTCTCACACTGCCAACATTATACCTGCCTGAGTTTTATTCAATGTACAGATGATTTTTGATATACCTGCAGATTCACACTGTTAATTTTATTTTATTTTTTTGGCACGCGGGATCTTAGCTCCCCGACCAGGGGTCAAACTTGCGCCCCCTTCATTGCAAGCTCGGAGTCTTAACCACTGGACTGCCAGGCAAGTCCTATACTTGCGGATTCCCATGTTCTCTGCAGTAACTGCAGCTCACAGCAGTCTGCTCTATGGGCAAGAAATTGGGAGCTCTATTTTAAAAATATGGACTTGATCTCATTACCGCCTACATAAAATTTTTAAATGTTCTCCCAATGTCTATTCGAAGTGATTTTTAAACCTGGATGTTTATCTAATCACTCAGTATGTTATTTAAAAATACAGATTTCTGAAGCCTATCTCAGAGTTTTTGAATCAAAATGTTCTGGGGCAGAAGACTTGGAAGATCCCCCGGTGACCCTCATGCATCCAAATGGGGTTCAGAGAACTAAAACCGTGAGCTAAACCCTACCCTTAAGCAAGACTAATCTAATTCATCTGAAATGAAAATCCTTTAAATATGCACTTACAAGAGATGTTCTTCAGTGGGCTCCAGTCGCTCCACTCTTTGCGACCAGAGAACTGAGGATCATCAATGTAGCATCTAATTCCCACATAGTGAGTGGCGCACTCCAAGGGCATGTCTGAGGTCCAGCTCCAGTGATGAATTGTATCTCTGCCATTCAGGGTTGTATTGTGGGTCACCTACAAAATGAACACAAACACAAAATTCTATTTCCAAGTACTACGTCCTGCTCTCTCTTAGGGTTAAAAACACAACAGATTGTATACAATTACCAGCTAAGTAAATCAAAGCTTTGCTCTTTTGTAAAACTATCTGTTTTCTATAAGGCATAAAAGGAGAGTTGTAGTAACAATAATTATGATTCATCTATGTTTACTTCTTCAACTTTAGGGCTTACTTCATTATTACACAAGATGTTAATAGTCCAAAACGTTCAATAGAGTTCATGAGAAAATACACCATTGCCTAAAATGGTCCCATTTTCCATGGACAAAAAACAGTTAATGCTTTTTTTTATCTCCAAGGGTTAAAGTCAAAGAGAGGAGAGCATTTCAACAAAATAAACTATTATTTTAGACTGGATTATTTTTTTATATAAGTGTCATATATTTCAAATTTTATTTTTAAATATGCAACTTATAATAATATAGAAAGCTTAATTTCAATTGTGGAAAATGGGCAAGATTTCAACCAAATATATGAGGATATACTAAAAGAGACCTTGGGACTTCTGGTTAAAGAGAACAGATTAAATAAATGTACTTCCTTCTCTTTACTTCATGAAATTCCTCTAGAACAAAAGTACAAGATTTTTTTTTTTTTTTAAGGCACAGATGCACAAGGACAAAAAACTGAAGAAACAATACTGGTAAGATTCTGGACACTGGAAAGCAGATGGGCAATGGTAACTAACTACGCATTCTAAAGGCTGGGGCACTCCTGCCTTCTTCCCTACTCAGCCCCCAGGATACTGATGGCCAGGTACATACTCACCAGGAAAGAGTCTAAACAAACTTTTCTAAGGAGCATATGAACAGGTCAAGATAAAAACCTAAAATAATATTAAGATTTTTCCAGCTTGACAGCCCATCCTAATCACATACAGTGATGCCCCAGCAAACAAGTCCCACCCAGGCAAACAAAAGTTCCAATTAGACTTGTTTTATTTTTCAAGAACCACTCACTTAAATATGAGCAGCAACCAGAGGACCAGAAAGTGGAGAAAAAGTTGTAATGTGAAAGTCAAAGATCAAAACAACAACAACGAAAAAGCAATGTGAAAAAACAGAATGCACAGAAAGAAAAAAAATTTTAAATCACTGATATGCTCAAAGATAAGAAGAGATATTGCATCCATGAAACAAGAACGTGATAAATTTTTTTAAAAAAAGGACTAAGAAAAGGGATCTCTTGTATATTAAAAAGTATATTAATAGAAATTCAAAAGTGCAAGATAAACTTTAGGAAAAATTGCTCAGAAAATAGAGCAAAATACTGATGGAATGTAAGAATGATAAGATAATTAGAGGAAAGGTCAGAAAGGTACAATTTCTAAAGAACAGAAGTTCTAAGAAAAAAAGGAGAAAAAAGAGATGAGGAAATCAAAGACATAAAATAAGAATTTCCCAAGCTGACAGGCATGTGTTTTCAGACTGAAAGGGGCCTAATGAGTGTCCAGCACAACAGATGAAGATAGATCTACAATGAGAAGCAAATGGAACAATGCTTTCAAAATCTTGAGAAAATTTTCCAACCTAGGATCTTTTACCCAGCTAAACTAGCAATCATGAGTGAATGCAGAATAGACATCTTCAGAAATGTAGTATCTCAATGTATTCATCAAGTAGCATTTTACATTCCCACCAGAAGGGTATGAAAGTTCCAATCCTTCTGCATCTTCTCAATATTTGGAATTGACAGTCTTTTAAATTTTCCTGGCAACTAATTTAAATTTTTTTAAATAAAATATATCTGTAAGCTACCACTGCAGTTAGCAGAGAGTATCTACAAAAAATAGCAAATAACTACTAGAATTTATGCTTCCACCAAAATGAGGAAACAAGGAATTCAGGAAAAAGAGGATCCGTCATAAGACAACTATAAAAGGAATCCTCTGAATGAGGATGAACCATAGCTTCCTAACAAATGTGTTGAAAAACATAGAGGTTTGTCTTGAATGGGTTATAGGTATACCCAGGTATTAATCTCTTCAAACCAAGGGTTGGCTACTGGGAGTGGAGGCTGCTGGAGCTCCTGAGAAACCTCAGAATACTCAGCTATTTGCCACACTTTGTGCTATACAAATATTTGGCAGCATCCACATGAGCTCTTACATGAAAAGGGTCAGGAAGTAAGTCAGAAGGCCCTCAGAGAGATGTATTCAGAAAGACAAAACTGATGTTTGTTTGAACATTTCGACAGATTTACACAACCTAGAAAGAATTTAGGACTGAATTAATGAAGCAGACAAATAAAAACTATAAGTACAAGACAATACGAGAAGATGTACAAAAAAAGGAAAAGAATAGTAAACACTATTTGGTTCAGTTATAAATAGTGTTTACATTACTGTAATCCAAACAATGAATACTGGTCTACCAAAAATTATAACATAATGATATTGGAAAAAAATAAGAAGTGGAGAGAGAGAGAGAGAGAGAGAGTGTGTGCGTGTGCGTGCACACGCATGTGAGTGCACATACATGCGAGTGCGTGTCCCTGGGCTGGGAAGTGAGACAGGACTAAATTCTCATTTTCCATTGTGGGAAATTAATAAAACATTGCTCAAAAAACTAAACAAATAATAACAGCAACATAAGCAGGCTATCTGGAAAAATGGAGACAAATAATAAAAGAATCAGCTAAAAGAATTCCTTGTTTACAAGAGAGAAAAATGAGAGGAGGAGAGAGGGCTGCATAACTCCCAGGCATCATTCACATCCTGGCTTGCGCAGTGCAAAGCTTCCACAGCTGTTTGTGAGGCTGCGGGCAGAAAATGTCAAGTTATAAATGAAACCCTATAAATTAAACTTATAAATGAAACTCACATTTATAGTGTTTCATGATCTTTAATGATCTTTAAGCTATTACAAAATAATAGCATTATAACCTGTCATAAAATGACTGATTATAAGTAATTCTACCTTAAATACTAATACTAATAATATAATTATAAATAAAAATGTCATATTTTACTATGGACAGGAGTAACTTTTTAAAATTAATTTGTTCTAGCTCTATTTTTCTTGCCTCTTGCTATTTTTCCCCATAGAAAGATTTTTCTCCAAAGATCATATTCCAAAAAGTAGGGAATTACTATCTTGCCATTGCTGTCTTGTTACACATCTTGTGGCAATGAGTTACATGATCTTAGAATAATATTTCTATTCATTTATGTTTGATTTCACTTACATGTCAAAGAGTATCCCTCTTACTCCAGCATCCCTAAGTCAGTTAAAAAAACAAACAAACCATCTAGCTCCCAAAGGAAGTAATAACAACTAATAGCTGTTTAGTAGCTTTATAAATATCATATCATTTACTACAGCAAATATTAGCACCATTTTACAAATAAGAAAAAGGAGGTTTTGAGAAGTCATCCTAAGCCAGTAAGTAGTAACGCAGAATATAAAATGTTAGGCCATAAAAAATGCTACACAATACAATTTTAAATAAATAATAGTTTTAAGACAACAATGGTAGAGCTATATCAAAGTTAGCTGCAAATCAGACTGACACACAAGAATTGCCATTAAAACTCAAGAAAAGAGAGAGCATTTTTACACTGAGGTAATTAGAATGGGCTTTAAAATAAGGGATAGGATTTGACCTGGGTCTTGAAATGTGTATTCAATTTGTATAGGTGAAAAGGAAAGGGAGGGCATCTTAGATGAAAATAAGTATACTGATTATGTAATACAATACAGATGGTACTGGTTAAGGAAGAGCACAGACTCTGGAATCAACTGTCTGGGTTTGATTCCTGGCTCCTCCACTTAATGTATTCCTGTGACTCTGTATCTTCATCTGTAAAATGGGGGTGATGCTAACAGAGCCTCCCCCAGGGGCCTATTGTGAAGATGCAAACTATTAACATATAGAGAGCTTTCACAATAGTGCTGGAAAGGGGAATGCCAGAAGCATTGGAAACAAGGTAACTACAATTATGGCTGCTACTCTTTCAGGATGTAATACATAGGTTGTCAAAAAGGAAAAATAATACAGTGACTATGAAATACAGAATAATACTATTTATTATCTTTACTATTTTATCTATGTACTTAGGCAAATAAACTGTAAAATCATGGTCTTCTAATTCTTAAGTCTATAACTAGGCATAGTTCAAGTGCATTAAAGAGGAAAAGAGTAAAAGGATGAAAGAGGGAATTCCCATGTACTAGCTGTCAATACTTTTCACTGCTATATCTCACTATTCCTTAGATTAATAACAAACTAAAGATGGATCATTAGGAAACTATTCATAAACAAGATTTTAAAATTAGAGGAAAAAAAACCATGTACTATTAAATATAAGAATGTTATTTTGGATTCAGATAAATTCAAACTTATAGATTTATTCAAACTTACAGATTTATACAAACTTATAGATTTATACTTATAGATTTCTCAACAATTACTATGGCTAAATATGTTGCAAAACATTTATTTTTTATGTCTGTGGTGTTAGATAATTTATAGTAATACGTAAATTAAATTATATGTATATTTTTAATTTCATTTATGTAAAAACACGCATATAAAAAAGGTTTGACAGGAATACACAAAAGTTATTGTTTACTATGTTCAAGTGGCAGAATCATGGATTAATTCTCCCTTAATTTCCTAAACTTCCTATAATGGTTACACATTATTTCATTAATTTAGTGAGTTTTTCAGGCATAGCATACAGTTTTTACTGAACCCCCAAAGGATATCTGATTTACTTCTTTAATAATCTAAAGGTTCACTGTTGCCACTTTAAAATTATAAAAAAGTATTCAGTTCTTTAATGTCACAGGAAAAAAGCTATTTTTGTTCAAACTTACTAATTTTACGATTTCCATATTCTTTTTACGTAGAACTTTGATTTCCCAGATGACATCTGAGTGATGTGGAAAAACAGAACCCTTGTCATTCCACTTTAGGTGTAATGTAGAAGTTGAGAAATCAGCAGACAAATCCACGATCTCTGGAACATCTGGAATGAAGGCTTAAAAAAAGGAAACAAAAGATAAAACTTAGTCAAATAAGTAACTATTTTTCATATTATAATCCCATTAATCAACTAATGTTAAACTCTACTTCTTGATCAAAAAACAATTAAGGATTAAATTCTTGCACCTCCTACTGAAAAAAGAGAATAAATATATGTATTTATTTGTATAAGCAGCTCCTAGCTGTTCATCAGCCAAATCTGAGAAAATTATTTACCAGCCCGCTGTTTCAAATCCATAATACATCTTCTAATACAAACAGCAACTGAGTTCCCACAACACTCCAGTGTCACTGGGTCTGAAATCTCCAAGCAGACAACATTGGAGAGAAGTGAAAAAGCTCCCTTTGTATAGATTATGGAGAGCTGGCCTTGGTAAACCTTTCCATCTGTTTTCTCTGCACCCTTCCCCACTCATCTCCAGTCACAGCCTGCATGCTAGGGAAAGTTACCCACTTGAGGATGCAATGAGCTACTACTGGCATAGGCAGCAGTAAACAGCAGCAGGACCGTGGTAGGGACCAAAGCATTGAGTTGAGGAAGCCAACAAGGTTCTAAGAAGTACTTGGCAGGATCTGGGAAGTCCTTCAGAAAGGCTAGTTTGCAGTGGTGTGCAACAGGTCTGCAGGTGATTGAGAAAGAGATAAGGTGATAAAGCAGAAGACAGCTGGAGAAAGCCTGGCTATAGTAATAAGGATGTGGCTCAGGACGCCATATATGGAAAAGAAAGGACAAAATCTAATGGGCATTTCAAAGAAATGACTGGGTCAAAGAAATGGAGGATTAGTAATAATAAGACATGAAAACATCTAAGATTTCTTCAAGTCACTAGCCCAGAAAGCAGGAAGAAAGGCAAAAGGAACCAGGGACAATTGTGAAGAGATGTGGGAGTCTGGCCATGGATGACTAAGTGTTGGGGAAAAAAAGACCATCAATGGAGGGGGGACGTGCAGACAGTAAGTGAGAATGGGGACCAATCAGAGAGTGCACACAGACTCAAGAGGAACTCGCTGAGTGCAGCTCAGAAATGAACATAACACACCGACACAAAACAGCCAAAGCTTGTTTGAGAGCTAGTGACACAGTCACACCTTCAAGGAGCCAGAGACCCCAGCAAGAATCCCGAGACGGAATGACATAGAAGCAGAAGGAAACCAGAGAAAATCTGGCATCACTGAAATCAAAAGAAATGGGTTGTCGTCCAGGCCCAGGAAAACAGAGTTCAGAGAGGAAGGCTGAGAAAAGACCACTGGTGGTCTTTTGATGCTGGTGAGGGTACCGTCAATTCCTGAGAAAGAAGGCTGGCAGGGCAGTAGGCTCTGAAGCTGTAGTACAAAAGGTAAAGAGAAAAACCATGCTCAAGGATAGAGCCTCTCACAGGGAGAAACTGGTAAACTTAAAAAAAACAAAAAAACAAAAAGGTAGCCGAAAGAGTAAGGTGTTCTTCAAAATCTTCAAGTCTTCCTACCTATAGGGAATGAGTATATTAATGAAAAATGTGGGGATCAGTGGAAAACACACAAGGTATGAGCCTGTTCTGTTCTATGAAATTCAGGCTTTCTGGTATGAAGGGCTCTTTCTTGCCTGTGCTCTCCTCAAATGACAGTAAGGTGAAGGTAAGTTGAAAGAAATCCAGAGTCACAGGCTCTCAGGGCCCATATCTATCCTAGTGCTGCCCCACGAAGTTCAAGGACCATTAAGTAAAGTCACTTCCAGCACAACTGCGGGAGCTGACAGAGAGAGGGTGGCTGAATGTTCTGAAGAACAAAAATGGCAAAGCAGACCAATATAATATAAATTATGTGTAATATAACTTAGTCTTGGAACTTAAAAATAAGTTTTTACTAAACTTACTTAAAATGTACTGATCACAGTGCTCTACACTGGATTTACGTAAAATGTTTAGGGTCACACAGGAAACAGAACACGTGGATTAAAGCCTAAAATATGCAGCAGTCAACAGTTACTCAGCTACATAAGGACAGTGGAGGATGCTTTACACGAGAAGTTTAAGTGGGAAACTGCTTTTAAAAAAGAAGGAGCAAATGAGGAGTAACAAGCTGATTCAGTGCCAGGAGGGACAAGTTCAAGGTGGCAGGGCAACCACACAGAGCAGAGGCTGCCAAGAACACGGATCCTTCAAATGTTCCAAGATGTCACAACGTAGTAACTTAAAATTATTAAACATGAGAGTACTTTATTAAGGCAACACTCATCTATTAAAATGCTTCCCTCCCTGAAAAGTACACATAATTAACATTTTATCTAAATAGCAGTGGGCTATTCTTCAAAACCCAAGTCATACCTGATATTTCCAGCTAAAGACAGTAACAGCCATAATTACAAATGAAAAGATTAAACACAGTTTTTTCACGACTTCATAGTATACTTCTTCACTGTATGCCAGGGAAGTTCCCCTAAGCTCCCACGAACTGTCATCTGCATTTTTCTCCAGCTAAAATACACTTCAGGACAATGTTAGCTTGCTTTCTAGAAACTACAAACTTTGCAGCTAGAAAAAATTTCATCAGTCTTGTTTATTTTTTAAATACAGCTGGTTTATCTTTACCCATAACCTCCATGCCCCTTCTGCCTTAGAACATCAGAAGATGGGAGCTTTCCCAGCTCTTTTATAGGATCCACGTTATTTATTCTGCCTCATACAGATGCAAATTTTTAGGTTATTTTAAGAAACTTAGAGATTAAAAATCTTACAAAGACTTATTTTTGTGCTTTCCCTTGTCAATTAGAAGCTTATTAGAGGGGACTTTCCCAGTGGCACGGTGGTTAAGAATCCGCCTGCCAATGCAGGGGACATAGGTTCAATCCCTGGTCCGGGAAGATCCCACATGCTGCGGAGCAACTAAGCCCATGCACCACAACTACTGAGCCTGCACTCTAGAGCCCGTGAGCCACAACTACTGAAGTCTGCGTGCTCTAGAAGCCTGCATGCCACAACTACTGAGCCTGCATGCTGCAACTACTGAAGCCTGCGCACCTAGAGCCCGTGCTCCACAAGAAGAGAAGCCCGTGCACCGCAACAAAGAGTAGCCCCCGCTTGCCACAACTAGAGAAAGCCCACGTGCAGCAACAAAGACCCAACACAGCCAAAAATAAATAAAATTTAAAAAAAGAAGCTTATTAGATATATGTATATGTGTTAAACATATGCTTTATACGTATGCTTTTGAAAGCATCTTAAGATTTGAAGAAAACTTAATTTCTCATACTTTTATTTAGTAGCAAACTGCCAAAGAACCCACATCTTCTAATGCACAGCTCCACTATCATTTCACAGCATCTCTTGCATATGACAGGTGTTCAAAGGTTTGCTGATGGACCCACCTCCCTCTCTTATATTCATCTAATTTGCTTTTCATTTTCTTATCAGTATTTTTCTTATTTGAGTAGCAGTAGTAATATCTTAGTGTTGGGATACTGTTAATCTAATATTCAAATCACAATGAGGCCCATTATTATTAAAAATGCTGTCAACAAATTACATGCTATGCAAAAACAGTGAACTATTAATCCAGTAAGTCACCTAGAGTCTGTCCTGATTTGCCTTTCGAATTCTGACATTTATCTTCAAGTAGCTTCCCAGACAGAACCTTCGCAATCCCTACTGAAAAAGCAGACAGCACAAACTGGCTCTCTGACAGAGTCCTGGGGAAATTTTTGAAAATCTGGAATAAAATTAAGTTAGATTCCCTCATACCTTAGTACAAAATAATTCCAGATGGATGAAAGATTTAAGCATGATAACAAAACCAAAAACTCATGAAGAAAAATATCAAGAGATTCTATTATATAAAAATGAAAATCGGTGGTATGAAAAAAACACCACAAAGTTTGAATTTTAAACTTGCAAAAGTATTTGTAGCAAATAGGACAGAAGTAATAACCATACTATACAGAAAGCTCTTGTGAACTAATGAGGAAAAAGATGAATTTCAACATGAGAGAAAATTTACAAAGGATATAAATAGTTCAGAAAAGAATAAAAATGATAATTTAAAAAAGTAATCACAGAAATATAAAAACAACAGCGCTATAATTTGGGGGCCATCAGATTGAAATCGCAAATCTAAGACAGACAATACCCAGTCCTGGCAAGGATGCAGACAAGCAGGCATGCTCTAATATGATGTCTGTGGGAATGCAAAAAGATTCAAAATGTGGGGGGAGCAACTGGTAGCGGACATCAAGAGTCATAAAAAGAGGATGTCTTTAATGTAGCATTCCCAATTCTAGGAAATTTAGCCTAAGAAAATCATCACACAAATTCAGCAACATATATGTGCAAAAAATGTTCATTAAAGCATTGGTAATAATGTTGAAAGACTAGAAATAAAAATCTCAATGTTAATAATCAATGACAATCCCAAACTCCCTAGCTATCCCTCCCCCCACACTTCCCGCCCCCCGCCCCGCCCCGGTTTGAAATTGACAGGTACACACTGCTGTATTTTAAATGGATAACCAACAGTAGGATGACCTACTGTATAGCACAGGGAACTCTGCTCAATATTATGTAACAACCTAAATGGGAAAAGAATTTTTAAAAGAATAGATACATGTATATGTATAACTGAAAAAAAAAAAGACATCAATCTAGTTCAATTTTAACAAGGCTTCTATTTAAAATGATGTGGTAATTGATTATAATAAAATAGTATAAGTAAAAAAAATTTTAATAAAATATATAATTTGCTAAAAATAAAATAAAATACAATTTGCTAAAAAAAATCAATGACAAAGTAATTATGGTACCTCCATTCAATGGAATACTAGGCAGCTATAATGTAGATTTATTTACATAATAACTTGAAAATCTGTATCTTCTGATAAGCCTATAATAAAGTAATATAAACTTTACTGTTTATACACACACACACACACACACACACACATAGAGAACACATGTAAGTATTAACAATATTTCTTCCTGGGTATTGGGATCATGGCTGATCTGCACAAAACCATCTCACATGTATCTCACATACAACTACAGAAAGAAAATAACAAACATGGCTCTTCTCTATCTTGAAAACAGCCCTATGTAGCACTTTACCCAGACAATACTTCAGCCAGAAAATGAGACCGGTTCTAAGTTCCTGGACAGCATGCTTTGCTATTATCCTTTCAAAATCTGTGCTATGTCAGACACAGACCACTCCAAACATGCACCTTGCCTGTAAAATTGGAGAGATCACCAAGTTGCTTATATTTTCTTTCCCTTGCTTCAAAATAAGTCATCCTTATAAGACTCACTGTAATATCATTATGATGCCATCCCATAATAGTTGTCAGAAGGCAACAAACCTGCCTACCCCACCATTAAGAGAGTCAAGACCACTGGAGTTTTTAAGGTCTCATTGCATGGCAAAATTTCCATCTCCAAGAGCCTGGATTTATTTCATGCTTCCACCCAGCTTGTAGCATATGTCCTAGGCATTCGGTCAACACATCTATAAAAAATGCCTGCTATGTGCAAGGCACTGGACTAGACACTAGGTGTAGAAGACAAAGTCTCTGCCCTCAGGGAACCTGTTTTCTTGTAGAGGAAATACACAGGAAGCACCTAATTATATAATAAATTATTTATGCAATTGTGAGAAATACCACAGAAGAGAAATACAGACTGCCTAAAGGAATGTTAAGAAAGGAATGGGGTCTCCTCTGGGAGGGGATGGTCAAAGACTATTTCCTAAGGATGGCTGAGGAATTCTGAAAGGCATGCAGGAATCAACGAAGTAGAGGGGTAGGAGAAGAGAAACCAACTGTGGGAAGGACCTTAACTTGTGTGACATCTATTTGACTGACCAGAGGAAGAGTTTGCTTCCATCTTGATCTTGGCTATGCTCCACAATTGGAAGTATGGTCGCAGGGTAAATGAGAATATTAGTTTAACAAAATATATAAAAGAATGGTAAATTCCTGTCAATTATAAAGCAGCACAATACTAACAAAGGCACCATTCTGAGTTATTTTCAAATCAATTTTCTTTTCAAATACTTACAAACATTTTTTTCATTTAGTGTGAATTTACTTATAAAACTTCCAAAATCATGTAAAGGGTTTATTGTTATTTCATGATCACCAGGTAAAAGAGCTGGGATTTTAATATTTTTCTCCAATCGATAACAAGAATGGGACCTGCAATATAAGAAATCAAATTTTAATTAGCAGATAAAATGGAGCGCAATTTTCATAAAAACTTGATTAACACAAAATTCAGTGGAAAATACTTTGTTCTTTTGTATATAAAGATATGACAGGTTACATCGCATTTTAAGACTGCAAAAAAGCGAGGTAAATGGTAAGTCCATCAATGTGGTGGTAGGAAAAATAACCAGACTGTATCAGAAAGTCAAGAGAGTAAGCAGAGACGATTCTATCAAGAAACTTAGGGCTTTAGCATGGCCTTCAAACCCCGCCCAACCCTGCCTTTGCACACACCCTGCCCCCCACAGCCCCCTTCTGGACCGACCACTACAGGGTCCCCATCACTGAGACTTCAACCAGCTTGTCTGCTCCTCTGTTTTGCCTCACGGTTCACTCGTACAAAACGTTCTCATGTTCTCATCAGCTCCGCTTTCAAAGTGCTTCTAGTTCCCACCCATTACCTCTCAGACAAAAGTGAGTTTTTCTTCTGTGGTTCCATGGCCCTCTGTATCTTTACAGGGCATGTTTACACCCTTTGTTATTCACATACATTTCTAATTTCCCGTAAAATTTTAATTCAAGCAAAAGGACTTTGGGTGTCTCCTGCATCACCGCCCTGCCCCGCACAGGCCTCTTCACATTCCTAAGTGAATTTAGGACTGAGGACTTGAAAGGGTCGGCTAACCTCACGTGTGTGGGTTTCTTTACGTGCCAGCAACAGAAAACCACCCGAATTCTCTAAATCATCCTTTTTCATACATTGATACCATTGTACCCAATATTCTCTCCGGTTGGAATGGCTTTCTGTCCTGTTTCTGCTGAGAAAACTGAGTATTCCTACTCCACCACCACGCTTCTGACAGCCTCTCTGGACCTCACACTCCTTAGTCAATGCTCCCTCACACCATCACAGACAATTAGCATCAGCGCTTAATCCACAGCCTCATTATGCTCTGCTTCTCGTGAACTCCTGGAGCCCGGATAACTTCTTCTCTGTGGATTCTGCAGTGGTCAGTAGTGCTATTTACCAGATTTTTAGGATTCTCCCTTTCTGGATTCACAGGAGGATTGCATTTCCCTGCTCCTCTGAAACAAGGCACGGCCATGTGATATTAGTTGTAGAGAAAGTGAGTGAAAGTCACAGTTTCTAAAAGCCAGGAAGGCTCTAAAAGCCAGGCAGGCTCTGCTCCCCTCCCGTCCTGGTGCACTGGGAGATGAGGGCCCCCTGGCCTGTGGCCCTGAGGGAGGGAAAAGGGGCAGAGATGCCAGCTGACCTCAAGATAGACACAAAACACAAGCAGGAGTAATCCTTTATTTTCACTGCAGAAAATAAGGACATAAGATTCGAGGGTTGTTTCTGCAATAAAACCAAGCTCGTCCTGGCTGATAAATTACCATCACACTTAGACTAATGTTCAACAAATGTACACCGACTGGGAAAAAAATCTGAGTGTATTTAAATCCACATTTATGTCAATTTACATTAGAACCACTTCTCAGCACACTGGTGCTTGGAGCTCTGCACTGAACTTCTCTGGCGTTGCTAAACAACTCACAGCCCTGCCGGGATTAGGGAGGAGCAAGGAGAGTGCTCTGACTTCCAGACAGCCCGAAGGCTTCCACTCCAAGCTCCGGGACTTGCAGCCACTCCAAGATTACCTCAGAGGGTAAGGCAGTGAGACGGAACCTACCACTTGCCTCCTAATGTCCACGTCCCCCCTTTCCTTAGTAACACTGCCCCAGGTTTATCCGAGTACATTGCCATCAGCTATGAGAACACGTCACCTAGCCTCTTATGCAAATAAGTTTAGCCACTGCACTAAGTTCTCACAATGAGATGTAAGCAGAGGTGTTGTACAGGACTTCTTAGAAGTCTTCCTAAAGCAAACCATTTCCTTCCTGCTTTCTGGAAGGCAGACATGACAGTCACTCCTGAAGCATCATCTTGAACCAAGAGATCACACCCTCAAGATGGCTGAGTAGCATGAAAAAGAGGAACCTGGGCCTCTCATGGCCATGTGCACCCACGTTGGCCTTGAACTGCCTACTCCAGACCTTTCACATGACAGTTAAGTGCCTGTCTATTACTGACATTTTCTGTTAGGCAGAGTCAAACTTGAACTTCATTGATACAGGTAGGCACTGGTTTAGGATAGACCAGTAAAACTTCCCCACAGACGATCAGAACCCACAGCCCATGAGAAGTGTTTCCCATACTCAACATTCACACGATAAAAGAATCAAAGTTGTGTCCAGGAGAAGGGTTTGTTTCCATCCTGACTGAAGTAAGATTCAGATTTTTAGAAAATAGAGAGCTAAGATTTAAAATTTCTTTTAAAAATTTCCAGAATAAAATCTTTATATTCTAAAATTAAAGACAAAGAACCTTCAGATTATAACTATAAATTAACCAAAGTATTTCCATTACCCGTTTTCAAAGCAAACTTCATAAGCAGCACCATGGCCTGCTCCAGAGGGTGCTCTCCAAGAGCAGTCCCACACTTGTAAATTGTTAGTTATACACTTCAAATCACGAGGAGTCCCTGGAGAAGGAGAGACAAAACACACACATACGCGCACACACACGCACACGCACACAAAATGCTTATTAATTTAACTGCACTGTAAAAGTCAACAAGTGAAACCGTCCCCAGCCATAAGTACAAGCATATGTGTCTGCAGAAGGCCCATGTTCTTTATGCAGAGATGAACCTGCAGTCACAGGAGGTGACTGGTTTTATATTTCTTTTTGTAGCTTTGGTTTAAAAAAGCTAGTGAGTAAACTGATGAAAGTGGGTCAACCACTAGACCACTTAGGGGTTAGGCCTCTCTCAAAAATTCCACTTCCAGACAACTAAGATAAATAGAGGGAGTGGCTATATGGATTCAATGAAGGGACCAAGAGAGCGCCTGGGAGAATTTTAGCCTCCAGTGACCCCATTTGCAAAAAAGTAAAATTAAAAAAAAAAAACAAAAACTCTAAGACTTTAAGTAAAAACTATGTACCTCCTATGCCACAAACACAGCTTCTAAGCACTCCTAACTACTAGTGCTTCACAGCTTGTTACCAGACTGCCACCTACACAGAAATCCCATAGCCAATCTTTAGATTTTTATGAAGCACATCACATAAACAGTAATAAACTCACATGAGTCTCTGAAAAATATATATTTTGTGTAGGCCTAAACAACTGAAAAGTAACAAATAATTCAGAAGATTACAGTCCTAATAGTATTTACTCACATCTATAAAATAACATTAGATCATGGAATACATAAGCACTATACAATGAAAAACTGTCATTCTAAAAAGACAGTGAAAAGAAAGAAAGGAGAGGACTTGAGAGAGGGAAAGAGAGAGAACAAAAGGAAGGAAGGAAAAGAGGGAGGGAGGGGAAAAGCAATTAAGAGTGTGAAAAAGGTATTCTATCTCAAATTCTCTATATAAATGTCTATTAAAAAGGTTTTTTCTTTAATTTTTACATGTGATTGGTATCATATTCACTACAGCAATGAATTATAAAGCTATTTATGTAAGACAGAAAACAAAAACATTAGAAACACATTAGAAATCATTAGTAATCATAATAAAGTTATTTAGTAGTAATTTGGGGGGAAAAGAGAAGATCTCTTTAATTATGGAAATAATATAAAAACTAAACTCAGAGGTAGAAGGATGAAAATGCTCTTTATAGAGTAAGCTAGATAACACCTACAAACATTCTTAACGTTTTTAAATAAAATGAAAACAAATCATGTATTTCTTAAAGCAGATATCTGGATTTAATTTATGTGACATTCTGAAAGGCAAAATTACAGACAGAAAATAGACGAGTGCTGGCTGGAGGTGGGGATGGCGGGCTGTCAGCAGAGGAGCAGGGGCATTTTCTGGAATGACGGACTGGTCTGTATCTTGACTGTGCAGGTGGATACATGTCTGTATGCATCTGTCAAAACTCACAGAACTTTATCCTAAAAGGGTGAATTTTACTGTATATAAGTTATACCTTAATTTTTTAATGGGGAAAGAATACTTAGATCTATCTTTATGGGCCTTTTTAAAAGAAACTAGAAGTACATGAAAAAAAAAATGACATAGAAATGGATTTTAACCACAACCTGAAGCATTCAATAAAGTCTCAAGATCGCTTCTTAAGCAAAACAGTAATGACATTGCAATCAGTTCATTTTCTCTGACTCTGATGCACTTACTTCTTTTCTGGCTGTTTACTTGATTCATTAAATATAGAAGAAGAACTGTTAATAAGAGCCACTGGAAATTTGAAGTCATCCTCATTCTTTTACTGTCCCCCATCCGGGATGGTCGTTTCAAACATAAGGAAATGTCCATCATCTGTGCAATGTAGTCAGTTCTGCATGAGGAGAAGAATTTCAAATGGTGTTCAAACTGGTCCAAGGACACTCCTTATCCTGTGCACATCAACACTGAAAATGGATACTGACAAATACCAAAACATGCTGCACATTAAAGCCATGGAGACACCAGACTCAGCTACCCTGGCTTTAGGAGATGTGACAATCGGACACAGCTGTTGCTCCGGGATCCATTATAGGGTCAGGATAGGCTTCAAATTCAAGATTGTAACTGAGCACATTTCATCAACACTCCAGTACTGCTAGAGTATAGAAAAGCAGTGCATAAAACTGAGGTTTTGACAATTTTAAGTGATATGTGAGATGGCATTTTTAATTTTAATTAGTATATATTAACTTTTATAGTCACTTCTTCATGACAAGTAATGTTGGTTTTCTTTTCCATGTACACTGTGATATTAAGTTTCTATTTTACATAAATTTAAATAGTTTAAAGAAAAAATTAGGGTCATTAATCACATATGGGGGATTGCAGATGTGACAAAAATATTGACAATGACATACAAATGACTAAAGTGTAACAAACACTTCAACAACTATAACAGGGAAGGGACTATCAGTAGACGAGAGATTTCAACACATTTCTGTTGAAAACTGAGAGCGCGCAGACGAGCGGTGACTGCATCTGGCGGGTGGCAGGGAGGGGCTTCAGCGGAGGGAGGCATTTGTTCAGCCCAACATACCCATCAGCCTGGCGAGTGCCAGGCCCTGCTCCAGGCACCAAAGGTGCAACACCGAGCTAGACGAAGTCCCTGCCCTCAAGGAGCTTAGACGCTAGTTCTAGAGACACATACATAAACAAGTAAGGTCCTGATACGAACTTTAAAAACTCGAGTAAGTCAATGTGCATGACAGTGTGTGAGTGAAGGTCTAGCATCTGAGCTGGGATCTGACTGATGAGAAGACTGACATGGTAAGATCAGGGAAAGAGTAGCAAGAGCAAATACAAGGACCTAAGACAAGGACAGCTTACCAGGTTCAAAGGTCAGGAAGAGGGGCTGACAGGAGGTGGGCTGGCCAGGCCACAGAGGGCCTTTGGTCATCAAAAGGATAAGGGCTTTAACAGGTCGAGACGAGCAGCAGCCGCTGGAGTGTTTTAATCAGGGGAGATCCATGAACCGATCTGTACTTTGGGAAGATTTCTCTAGCTGCTACATGGAGAACGGACTCTAGGGGAGAAGAGAGGCAGAGGAACTGGAGTCCAAATGAAATAATCAGTGGTGAGGACCCTCTGCTAAGGTTTTCAAGAGTGGAGGTGGTGATAGGTGGTCAGATTCAGGATCTGTACAAGAGATGGAGGGTCTTATCAATCCATTATAGGCAGGACAGAGTGGTGGTTAAAAACACAGGCTCTGAATCGCAGCTTTTGCACCTACTGTGTAACCTTAACCGCTCTGTGCCTTGGTTTCCCCATCTGTAAAGCAGGGATGATAACTGTATTTTTCTCATAAGTTTGTTGTGAAGATTAAATGAGTAAATATATGCAAAGCACTTGGAATAGTGCCAACAACATATACGTGCTATAAGTGTACTTTGTGTATTATATGAGGTATAGGGAGAAGAGAGAAGGCAAACATGACTACTAGATTTGGTGGAAAAACAATACTGGATGGATATGGTGCCACTTAAACCCTCTGTGCGTGCGTGAAGGAGGATGCAGTGGTTCATGGGGCTGAAGCTCAAGGATTCCAAGATTTGTTTATAGAAGTCAACTCTGACACGCTCCTACACCCCACTCCCAACAGAAATGTTCTCCTACAGAACATAAAAGAATTGTTGAGGACACAGAGCAGCTAACAAAGACATGGGTGTCAAAGAGGAAAGCCTTCCACACCTGACCCTGAGGGATTCCTCCGAGTAATGATGTTCGCATCCACTGTTGTTGAATGAAGCTTGCCAGACAACAAGTCCTCCGAATGTGCTGAAAACTCCTTGTCAGACCTAATATTGCCTCATTTTTATATTGGAATAGACAACTAAGGATCATAAAACATATAAGAAAGCCTAAATCATTGAAGAGAAATTCAGGATAAACAGGATCACCAAAAGGAAAATAAAGATTACTCCCAGAGGAAACAGGGATAATGTGAGAAATAGGAAAAGTAAAAAACAAAAAAAAAACAAAAAGAAAATCACCTCTAAATAGTACTCTCTGAGCGGGCATGGCACAGTCATAAAAACAAGAAGAGGATGCAATGAAAAAGGAATATCAGAAATAAAAATAACTCTTACACATTACGTACATTGACTGATAGTAAAAGATTTCTAATGACAGATAAAACATTGAGTAATCTTTCAGAATACACAAAAGACAGAAATAGAAAATGTGAGAAGAGATATGAGAAAGAGGAACTTGAAAAAGGAAAGGTGATCGAACATCTAGATAACTGGAACCCCACAAGAGGATTCAAGAAACATGTTTCTTAGTGAAAGCAAACAGCAAGATGGCTGCCTGGCTACTGCTGAGCACTGTACTGTCACAAACCCGGGAAGTGAATCCCAATAGCACAAATGATCATGACCAAACATACACGAGGCACAAGCATACATTTCAAAAGTGTTCACAATTATTTTCTGGATGAATAACTTCCTAGTCAATCACAGTTTCACAGAGGTTACTTATTAAAATGAAAATGTATTCATGGAAAGTCTAAAATGCCAATTGCTAAAGTTATAGAATTACGTGGCGTGTACAGGAATAACTTAATAAAGGAGACCAAACCGTGACCAAAATAATCACAAACCATATTCACTGACTGTCTAAACATTATCTTGAAATGAGACAATCCCTCACTACAAGTTTACAGTTGTCTAGAAAAGAGGAGTGTGTCCCATGAAGTGGCAGGCGGGGGATGAGGGCAGCTGAGGATGAGCTCGGGACTGGGTACTGTGGACTAAGGCTCTCATCCTGGCTCCGTTACTAATTAGCCGTGTGACTGAGTGCGGATCACTTAATCCACCCCCCGCCAACCTCCCCAGCTTCAGCCTCAACCAGAGTGGCACGGAGGCAAGCTCTGCCCAGAGTACCTAGGAGAGACCTCCCCAAGTTACGCTGGGATATTCTGTTCCTGTTGGCAGGCACAAGCACAAGGTCAGCAGTGCCAGCAGCACTGTGCCAACAGTGCCAGCCCCACCCATGAGGGACATGACTGAGCAGGTCTGCGAGGGTCAGGGTGGGGTGCTTGGGAACAGAACAATCAGTGGCACTGTCGCCAAGGCCAGCTTACCTAAAAACAGGCAAGATGATAAAGAGGACTTTCTTGTTATAACATTTACACAGAAAACTTTGAGCGAGTCATTAGGCCATATTATATTATGCTTGTAATAGATCTGACTCCTCTATCAAATGGACTTATTTGAGGCTGGAACAATACGTGAACAGAGCCCTCCAGTGCACCTCCAGGAAAACAGGGACCCATAAAACTTGTCCCTGCTCCCTCCTGATAGATGCATTGTCAGAACTTACTTTTTCCCACCAATGGCTTATTCTTTAGAGGAAAGCACATTTTTATCAAATTTCAGGAGCTAATTTTCAAAATTAGAGTAGCTGTCTTTTGACATCAGAAGAATGCAAATGTAAATTTCTAAAGGGGTGAGACAGGGAAGAAACTACTCAGGCAGGTGCCAACCAGAGCCCTGTGTCCTTGGTGGGGACAGCCACCTGCTCTAAAGGTGGCAGCAATGGGCCTTGCTTTGCCAGATTTTCCTTTTTCAAGACTAGGTAGAAATCTGGAATTTTACATGAAATACTCAAATCTGTAAACATAAGCAACTAACTCATATTTTTATACATTCTAAAGGCCAAACAAAATACGCCTTCAGGCTGCATCCTGCCCAAGGGCTACCAGGTTCGTATCCGGCTCAATGTAATTATTTTAAAGGATTCAAAAATGTCAATAAATCCTTCAGTTTAGGAAAACTGATCATGCAGAACCAACGTATAAAACTGTTGAACACAAAGAAAAAAATCTGTCTTCTGCTTGTTAGTTCTTGTGTCTTTGCGTGTATCCTGCCCTCTGTCTTAGGCGTCTGAGCGGCCGGGGCTCAGCCACCAACCACATAAGCGTGGTCCCTCCCTTGAAAGTGGGCACACAGGTGCTCTGTTTGCTTTCTCATCGGCTTTGACAGTTCTGCCTCTAGGCTACGTGAGGTTCTGGACTTTTCTGCTGAGGATACAGTAGTTAGAAAAAAGAGTGGAGAAAAGTGAAGCTGAAGGCAGAGGAGCGCCAGAACCTGCAGTCCTGATGTATTTTGTTTAGTTGTTACGCTTGTTTTCTCTTTTCGGGGGGTAGAGGGGAGACAGGTGGGCAAAGAGGGAGCAGGAACATGACAGAGAGTGAGTGAGCGCGTTCTGCTGGTGAGAATCTACTCTGGTCTGGAAGGGGGCTTGAGAAACACCTGCTCAGGCACAGAGAGGTGAGCAAAGACGACCCAAAGCATCTTCATTCCGAGCCTCTATTCTTGTCGCCACAGTGAGATAACTCCCTTGTCATTAACACACAGAGGAATGAAACACTGGAAGGAGAAAAGCTGCTTAATCACAGCACAGCAAAATAAATGTGCAAGTAGTTCGCTGAGCCTATAGGAGAGGAGGTGCCTGGGTGGTCACCCCGAGCAACCAGGTGGGAAAGCAGACAGTGTCCTACTGCCGAGTCCCACCTCCATAGTGTCCCTTTTTTTTTTTTTCTCTCACTGTTTCCTGTTAGGGAACACAAAAATCATTAAAAAACTGACCAGCAACCACTCTCCTAATTCCACTCCCCACTCCTATCCGCCTACTCACAAGAGCTTAAGTTCCTCAAGCACTGCCCTCTGAGGAATGCTCTCCAGGAACAGAAACGTTGCAGGTAGGTAGACTCTGTTGTATTATTAAAGTGAAGTGTGGGGATTTAAGTAAAATGAGAGATGTACCTATGGAAAACCCCAACCTGGCCGGACTGGAAAGCTCAGTTTGGGAAGGCAGATGGAGACCAGACTGTGTAGGGAGACGTAAAGGTTTGAAGGAAGAGGGAAGCTTGAAGGAAGTGGTGTTTAAAGGAGACCGATTAAGAGACAACTGCAATAACAAGAACATAGACAGAATCCATATTCAACTGAAAAAATCTAGTCCTCAAAGATGCCACCAAGTACCCAGCACAATGAATTTAAAAAGACTCCTTCCACAGTACAGCACCCATAATAACTGCGTAAAAGAAGCTCTGAAAAGCTTCCAGGGAGGGGGAGGGGGAGGTCCCACCCAGGGCCCAGGAATGAGCGCAACATGGGAGCAGCTCCCTGAGCCAGGACTCTGCGACTGCCCTGTGAGCCCCACGAACCCTCTACTGTCACACGGGGAAGGTGACGGCACTATCTCCAGAGTGGGCCACGGGTGTACAGGAGATACTGGGTGTGTGGTCAGTAAACACTCTGGGGGAGGAGAGGGGAGGCAGGGAGGAGAGGAAAACACAGACTTCTTAACACTGAAAGCTAAAGAGAACGTCTTCCAAAAGCCAAGTGAAAATCACTTTCACGCTTGACTTCTATACTCAAACTATTAATTAAGTGAGAGAATAAAATACATTTTATAAAGACATGCCAGATCTCCAAAGATATTTCTTCCTTGCAGCCATTCTCTGGAGACTACTAGAGGACATGATTCACCAAAAACATGAGGCAGAAAACCAAAAATGAGAAAAATGATCCATGAAACTTTTAACCCAGGAAAGAAGCCCTGTGCCTCCCCTCCAATCTCATTCCAGGTTACACTAAAATTGATTCCATTCTCCAAGCTGCCGGACCCCTTCATGACTCTTTACATTTGCACGTTTTCCCTTCTGCCTGGAGTTCCCTCTGTACTCCTTTCTGCCACCCTCTCCTCAATTCACCTGGGAGACTGCTGGTGGGAGTCAGGAAGAGCTCATTATCACCTTTGTGATACCTTCCTGTTCCCCAAAGGTCTGATGCTCCTTCTTCTGCTTCCAGGACACTTTAATTACATCTCTATTACAGAGGTTGCACAAACTGTGACCTGTGGGCCAGATTCGACCCACCTCTGCTTTTGTAAATAAAGTTTTACTAGAACAGAGCCACACCCATTTGTTTACATACTGCCCAAGGCTGCTTTCACATCCTCATGTTGGGACTGAACAGATTCCCCAGAGACTGCAAGGTCAGCAAACCTAAAATACTGACGACCTGGCCCCTACTAGAAAGTTTGCTGATCTCTTTCCAATTCTGTAATTCCTCCAACAGACTATAAGCTCCTTGAGAGGAAATGCTGTCTCCCTGTTCACTGTAAGGCACTTCCCCCTTCCCCGTGCCCCATCAGTGTCCAAGTACAGCTCCTGGTCCTCAGCACTCGAAGCTCAAGCTGGCTGACAGGTGAGTGAACACCAGAATGTAAATGAATATGTATATGTCTGCACACTATGCTCTGATTGCCAGGCTTCACCACTAACCCAAGTACTGCCAACACTGGGAAGCTAAGTTCGAGCTGTAATTCCCAAACCATGCACTAACGTGCCACAGGCACAGAAGCAAATGAACTGGGGTACCATAGCATATTTTAAAATTTCAGAGGAAACACAGTGACATCTATCCAACACTATGCGAACCCATAGCTAAAGGTAGTTTGGTTTCAACACTAGGTCATGCCACATTCCTCTCAATGACATCATATCTTTGTGAAGTGGGAGGGAAGGCTTGCTGGATGCTGTGATAAAACACAAGTACCAACCAAAAATCAATGTTGAGGTGGAAACAAGAGTGGCAGTGCCCAATCTGTTTCCAAGGTGTGAGAAGCTGTGCAGTACCCAAACAGGAACATATACGTGGCTTCTTAAGAATAAAATAAAGATATTATTTCCTTTACGTTGATATGCATTATTTTCTCACACTGCTACTAAAGTGTCAGGTCATAAATACTCATTAATTTGACTGGACCTACTACTTCATAAAAAGAACTGTTAGGTTACTTCTTTTGACTTGGGGGTACTATAAGAACATTAATGAGAGAGGGAAGACAGCAGAAACAAGAAGAACTACAATCCTGCAGCCTGTGGAACTAAAACCACATTCACAGAAAGATAAACGAGATGAAAAGGCAGAAGGCTATGTACCAGATGAAGGAACAAGATAAAACCCCAGAAAAACAACTAAATGAAGTGGAGATAGGCAAACTTCCAGAAAAAAAATTCAGAATAATGATAGTGAAGATGATCTAGGACCTTGGAAAAAAATGCAGAGAAAGATTGAGAAGATGCAAGAAATGTTTAACAAACACCTAGAAAAATTAAAGAACAAGCAAAGAGAGATGAACAATACAATAACTGAAATGAAAATTACACTAAAAGGAAACAACAGCAGAATAACTGAGCAGAAGAATGGATAAGTGACCTGGAAGACAGAGTGGTGGAATTCACTGATGTGGAACAGAATAAAGAAAAAAGAATGAAAAGAAATGAAGACAGCCTAAGAGACCTCTGGGACAACATAAACGCAACAACATTCTCATTATAGGGGTCCCAGAAGAAGAAAGAGAGAAGGGACCAGAGAAAATATTTGAAGAGATTATAGTCAAAAACTTCCCTAACATGGGAAAGGAAACAGCCACCCAAATTCAGAAAGGCCAGAGAGTCCCATACAGGATAAACCCAAGGAGAAACACTCCAAGACACATAGTAATCAAATTGGCAAAAATTAAAGACAAAGAAAAATTACTGAAGGCAGCAAGGGAAAAATGACAAATAACAAACAAGGGAATTCCCATAAGGTTAACACCTGATTTCTCAGCAGAAACTCTACAAGCCAGAAGGGAGTGGCATGATATACTTAAAGTGATGAAAGGGAAGAACCTACAACCAAGATAACTCTACCCGGCAAGGATCTCATTCAGATTCGAAGGAGAAATCAAAAGCTTTACAGACAAGCAAAAGCTAAGAGAATTCAGCACCACGAAACCAGCTCTACAGCAAATGCTAAAGGAACTTCTCTAAGTGGGAAACACAAGAGAAGAAAAGGACCTACAAAAACAAACCCAAAACAATTAAGAAAAGGGTAATAGGAACATATATATCGATAATTACCTTAAACATGAATGGATTAAATGCTCCAACCAAAAGACACAGGCTTGCTGAATGGATACAAAAACAAGACCCATATACATGCTGTCTACAAGACACCCACTTCAGACCTAGGGAAACATACAGAGTGAAAGTGAGAGGGTGGAAAAAGGTATTCCATGCAAATGGAAATCAAAGGAAAGCTGCAGAAGTAATACTCAGACTTTAAAATAAAAAATGTTGCAAGAGACAAGGAAGGACACTACATAATGACCAAGGGATCAATCCAAGAAGAAGATGCAACAATTATAAATATATATGCCCCCAATATAGGAGCACCTCAATACATAAAGCAACTGCTAAGAGCTATAAAAGCAGAAATTGACAGTAACACAATAATAGTGGGGGACTTTAACATCTCACTTACAACAATGGACAGATCACCCCAAATGAAAATAAATAAGGAAACAGAAGCTTTAAATGACACAATAGACCAGACAGATGTAATTGATATTTATAGGACATTCCATCTAGAAACAGCAGATTACACTTTCTTCTCAAGTGCACATGAAACATTCTCCAGGAGAGATCATATCTTGGGTCACATATCAAGCCTCAGTAAACTTAAGAAAACTGAAATCATATCGAGCATCTTTTCTGACCACAACACTATGACATTAGAAATCAATTACAGGGAAAAAGACATAAAAAAAACAAACACATGGAGGCGAAACGATACATTACTAAATAACCAAGAGATCACTGAAGAAATCAAAGAGGAAATCAAAAAATACCTAGAGACAAATGACAATGAAAACACGATGATCCAAAACCTATGGGATGCAGCAAAAGCAGTTCTAAGAGGGAAGTTTATAGCAATACAAGCCTACCTCAAGACACAACAAACATCTCAAATAAACAATCTAATCTTACACCTAAAGAAACTACAGAAAAAAGAACAAGCAAAACCCAAAGTTAGCAGAAGGAAAGAACTCATAAAGATCAGAGCACAAATAAATGAAATAGAAACAAAGAAAACAGTAGCAAAGATCAATAAAACTAAAAACTGGTTCTTTGAGAAGATAAACAAAATTGATAAACCATTAGCCAGATTCACCAAGAGGGAGAGGACTCAAATCAATAAAATTAGAAATGAAAAAGGAGAAGTTACAACAGACATCACAGAAATACAAAACATCCTAAGAGACTACTACAGGCAACTCTATGCCAATAAAATGGACAACCTGGAAGAAATGGACAAATTCTTAGAAAGGTATAACCTTCCAAGACTGAAGCAGGAAGAAATAGAAAATATGAACAGACCAATCACAAGTAATAAAATTGAAACTGTGATTAAAATCTTCCAACAAACAAAAGTCCAGGACCAGATGGCTTCACAGGTGAATTCTGTCAAACATTTAGAGAAGAGCTAACACCCGTCCTTCTCAAACTCTTCCAAAACATTGCAGAGGAAGGAACACTCCTAAACTCATTCTATGAGGCCACCATCACCCTGATAGCAAAACCAGAGAAAGATACTACAAAAAAAGAAAATTACAGACCAATATCACTGATGAATATAGATGCAAAAATCCTCAACAAAATACAAGCAAGAGAATCCAACAACACATTAAAAGGATCATATACCATGATCAAGTGGGATTTCTCCCAGGGATGCAAGGATTCTTCAATATACGCAAATCAATCAATGTGATACACCATATTAACAAATTGAAGAATAAAAACCATATGATCATCTCAATAGATGCAGAAAGAGCTTTTGACAAAATTCAACAACCATTTATGATAAATACTCTCCAGAAAGTGGGCATAGAGGGAAACTACCTCAATAAAATGAAGGCCATATATGACAAACACACAGCAGACATCATTCTCAATGGTGAAACACTGAATGCATTTCTTCTACAATCAGGAACAAGACAAGGATGTCCACTCTCACCACTATTATTCAACATAGTTTTGGAAGTCCTAGCCACAGCAATCAGAGAAGAAAAAGAAATACATATTGGAAAAGAAGAAGTAAAACTATCTCTGTTTGCAGATGACATGATACTATACATCGAAAATCCTAAAGATGTCACCAGAACACTACTAGGGCTAATCAATGAATTTGGTAAACTTGCAGGATACAAAATTAATGCACAGAAATCTCTTGCATTCGTATACATTAATGATGAAAAATCTGAAAGAGATATTAAGGAAACACTCCCATTTACCACTGCAACAGAAAGAATAAAATACCTAGGAATAAACCTACCTAGGGAGACAAAAGACCTGTATGCGGAAAACTATAAGACACTGATGAAAGAAATTAAAGATGATACCAACAGATGGAGAGATATACCATGTTCTTGGATTGGAAGAATCAATATTGTGAAAATGACTATATTACCCAAAGCAATCTACAGATTCAGTGCAATCCCTATCAAATTACCAATGGCAGTTTTTACAGAACTAGAACAAAAACTCTTATAATTTGTATGGAGACACAAAAGACACCGAATAGCTAAAGCAGCCTGGAGGGAAAAAAACGGAGCTGGAGGAATCAGACTCCCTAACTTCAGACTATACTACAAAGCTACAGTAGTCAAGACAATATGGTACTGGCACAAAAACAGAAACATAGATCAATGGAACAGGATAGAAAGCCCAGAGATATACCCACGCACCTATGGTCAACTAATCTATGACAAAGGAAGCAAGGATATACAATGGAGAAAAGACAGTCTCTTCAATAAGTGGTGCTGGGAAAACTGGAGCGCTACATGTAAAAGAATGAAATTAGAACACTCACTAACACCATACACAAAAATATACTCAAAATGGATTACAGACCTAAATGTAAGACCGGACACTATAAAACTCTTAGAGGAAAACATAGGAAGAACACTCTTTGACATAAATCACAGCGAGATCTTTTTTGATCCACCTCCTAGAGTAATGGAAATAAAAACAAAAGTAAACAAATGGGCCCTAATGACATTTCAAAGCTTTTCCACAGCAAAGGAAAGCATAAACAAGATAAAAAGACAACCCTCAGAATGGGAAAAAATACTTGCAAACCAATCAATGGACAAAGGATTAATCTCCAAAGTATATAAACAGCTCATGCAGTTCAATACTAGAAAAACAAACAACCCAATCCAAAAATGGTCAGAAGACCTAAATAGACATTTCTCCAAAGAAGACATACAGATGGCCAAGAAGCACATGGAAAGCTGCTCAACATCACTAATTAGTAGAGAAACGCAAATCAAAACTACAATGAGATATCACCTCACAGCAGTCAGAATGGGTATCATCAGAAATTCTACAAACAACAAATGCTGGAGACGGTGTGGAGAACAGGGAACCCTCTTGCACTGTTGGTGGGAATGTAAATTGATACAGATACTATGGAGAACAGTATGCAGGTTCCTTAAAAAACTAAAAATAGAATTACCATATAATCCAGCAATCCCACTACTGGGCACGTACCCAGAGAAAACCATAATTCAAGAGGACACATGCACTGCATCACTATTTACGATAGCCAGGACATGGAAGCAACCTAAATACCCATCAAAGGATGAATGGATAAAGAAGATGTGCTACATATATACAATGGAATATTACTCAGCCATAAAAAGGAACAAAGTTGGGTCATTTGTAGAGACGTGGCTGGATCTAGAGACTGTCATACTGAGTGAAGTAAGTCAGAAAGAGGAAAGTAAATATCATATATTAACGCATATATGTGGAACCTAGAAAAATGGCACAGATGAACCGGTTTGCAGGGCAGAAATTGAGACACAGATGTAGAGAACAAATATATGGACACCAAGGGGGAAAGCGGCAGGGGGTCAGGATGGTGGTGTGATGAATTGGGGGATTGGGATTGACATGTATACACTGATGTGTATCAAATGGATAACTAATGAGAACCTGCTGTATTATTAAAAAACCAAAAACAACAACAACAACAAAAAAACATTAATGAAACACTAAGGACACTATGAACCAAGAAAGTTTGGGATATAAATTAGAGGACAGATCAAGTGCTTAGGGATTCCAGTATCATCTTTTAGTCTGCCTTGTGCATGCAGGAGAATAATACTGAAATTCAACCTTTGCTATGTTATAAGAATCTAGCTTATGTTTTTCTGAATGTCCTAGGAATTTTTTGTACACTGTCATCCAGATTTTTTGTTTCTCGGGATCCTGACATTCCTCTCTGCCAGTTTTGGTCATCATTCCGGCAAGGACTTCCCTGTTCATTCAAGAGCCTGTTCCTTATCAACTTCAGCATGTCATAACAAATTGGAGCACATCACTCAGGTGCTTAAAACCCTTTGAAGGCCCCTGCTGCTCCAGCATCAAGTCCCTGCTCTGCCTCGTAGACCAGGCCCTTCCAGTGGCCACCAGTGGGCTGCCTCCATGCCCTCCACAGTACAGCTGAAGACCGGTGGCTCCCCAAACTTCCTCACTCCCACAGGCCTCAGGCCTCTCCTCAAAACACAGCTCCAGGGAATGGCTCTTTCCACCCACCAACACTCTCCACTTGCCAACGCTTCCCATCTTTCAGAGGCCCCTGGAAGCCCCACCCCACTGAAGAGGGACATCTATCCACTCATGTCTCACCTCAGCTCTGCTATAATAGGAGTGACTTCAACAGCCTTCAAGAAATGTCAACAAGTGTCTATCAGACAAATGAACTTGTTTCTTCCTTCTATCACAAGGGTGAAATTATAGTAAAGAAACGACCTGAAGAACATTCCTTCTTGTTCAGAAACATGTCAAGAGATTTTTAACATGAAAAAAAGCATGATAAAAGCTCACCTTCAGAAAGAACCAGGAACAGCTCCATTCCCCAGTCCACACTTCGCCACACTCTCTACTATCAAGGGTTATCTTTTTTTTTTTTAATTTTAATCTCTTCCAACTGCTAGCCATAAATCTCATTTCCTTGCTTATGTAATCAAAATACATTTTCATGTTTATTGGTGATTTACAGTGCTTTACACTGCTCATTCTGTCTTTTGTCTACCTTTTAAATTAGGCATTAATCTGTTCCTTACTGCTCAATTAGAAAGAAATATCACAATGTGCATATTAACTGTGTTATATACATTGCAAATATATTTCCAAGTTCTCTTACTTTCTAGCGAAGTCTCTGTTTGACTTTCATTAAGTCATATTTCTCAATTTTGTCCTTTATGGTTTCTGACCATAAACTTTTCTCATTTGAATATTTTATAAATTGTCACCTATATTGTCTTCAAGTACAATTAAGCCTTTTAACATTTTAAGGTTTAATCCATATAAAATTAATTCTGGTGAACAATAAGAGTCAGGGGCCCAGCTTTCCCCTCTTCCCACCAAATGCTACCACTTGTCCCAACACTTTTTATTAAATAACACAATCCTTCCTCCACTGACTTGAGATGCCATTGGGACCCCATTACTTCTCAACATCCTTGGTGGAACTCCTTTAACCCACTGCTCCTTCACCCCACATTCCTTCACTGAACAGCATCGTCTACTTTTGTGGCTTTAACCATCACTTATAACTGATGACTTCTAAATACGTATTTCCAGGTATCTTCCCAGTTACTGTTTAACCATCTACTGGACAATTCCTTACTTATCTGCACAAATCCACTCAAATGAGGTCCTTCAGGAATGACAAAATATACAATTTTTTAATTTGTTTATTTATTTTATTTTATCCAGCAGGTTCTCATTAGTTACCCATTTTATACATATTCGTGTATACATGTCAATCCCAATCTCCCAATTCATCACACCACCAAACCCCCACCCCCGCCATTTCCCCCTGCTGGTATCCATATGTTTGTTCTCTACATCTGTGTCTCAATTTCTGCCCTGCAAACCAGTTCATCTGTGCCATTTTTCTAGGTTCCACATATATGTGTTAATATACGATATTTATTTTCCTCTTTCTGACTTACTTCACTCAGTATGACAGTCTCTAGATCCAGCCACGTCTCTGGACGTGACCAATTTCAAAATCACCCAATTTCGTTCCTTTTTATGGCTGAGTAATATTCCATTGTATATATGTAGCACATCTTCTTTATCCATTCGTCCTTCGATGGGCATTTAGGTTGCTTCCATGTCCTGGCTATTGTAAATAGTGCTGCAATGAACATTGGGTGCATGTGTCTTTTTGAATTATGGTTTTCTCTGGGTATATGTCCAGTAGTGGGATTGCAGGATCATATGGTAATTCTATTTTTAGTTTTTTAAGGAACCTGCATACTGTTCTCCATAGTATCTGTATCAATTTACATTCCCACCAAGTGCAAGAGGGTTCCCTCTTCGTCACACCCTCTCCAGCATTTGTTGTTTGTAGATTTTCTGATGATGCCCATTCTTCCTGGTGTGAAGTGATATCTCATGTAGTTTTGATTTGCATTTCTCTACTAATTAGTGATGTTGAGCAGCTTTCCATGTGCTTCTTGGCCATCTGTATGTCTTCTTTGGAGAAATGTCTATTTAGGTCTTCTGACCATTTTTGGATTGGGTTGTTTGTTTTTCTAGTATTGAACTGCATGAGCTGTTTATATACTTTGGAGATTAATCCTTTGTCCATTGATTGGTTTGCAAGTATTTTTTCCCATTCTGAGGGTTGTCTTTTTATCTTGTTTATGCTTTCCTTTGCTGTGGAAAAGCTTTGAAATGTCATTAGGGCCCATTTGTTTACTTTTGTTTTTATTTCCATTACTCTAGGAGGTGGATCAAAAAAGATCTCGCTGTGATTTATGTCAAAGAGTGTTCTTCCTATGTTTTCCTCTAAGAGTTTTATAGTGTCCGGTCTTACATTTAGGTCTGTAATCCATTTTGAGTATATTTTTGTGTATGGTGTTAGTGAGTGTTCTAATTTCATTCTTTTACATGTAGCGCTCCAGTTTTCCCAGCACCACTTATTGAAGAGACTGTCTTTTCTCCATTGTATATCCTTGCTTCCTTTGTCATAGATTAGTTGACCATAGGTGCGTGGGTATATCTCTGGGCTTTCTATCCTGTTCCATTGATCTATGTTTCTGTTTTTGTGCCAGTACCATATTGTCTTGACTACTGTAGCTTTGTAGTATAGTCTGAAGTTAGGGAGTCTGATTCCTCCAGCTCCGTTTTTTTCCCTCCAGGCTGCTTTAGCTATTCGGTGTCTTTTGTGTCTCCATACAAATTATAAGAGTTTTTGTTCTAGTTCTGTAAAAACTGCCATTGGTAATTTGATAGGGATTGCACTGAATCTGTAGATTGCTTTGGGTAATATAGTCATTTTCACAATATTGATTCTTCCAATCCAAGAACATGGTATATCTCTCCATCTGTTGGTATCATCTTTAATTTCTTTCATCAGTGTCTTATAGTTTTCCGCATACAGGTCTTTTGTCTCCCTAGGTAGGTTTATTCCTAGGTATTTTATTCTTTCTGTTGCAGTGGTAAATGGGAGTGTTTCCTTAATTTCCCTTTCAGGTTTTTTATCATTATTTTATATGAATGCAAGAGATTTCTGTGCATTAATTTTGTATCCTGCAAGTTTACCAAATTCATTGATTAGCCCTAGTAGTGTTCTGGTGACATCTTTAGGATTTTCGATGTATAGTATCATGTCATCTGCAAACAGAGATAGTTTTACTTCTTCTTTTCCAATATGTATTTCTTTTTCTTCTCTGATTGCTGTGGCTAGGACTTCCAAAACTATGTTGAATAATAGTGGTGAGAGTGGACATCCTTGTCTTGTTCCTGATTGTAGAAGAAATGCATTCAGTGTTTCACCATTGAGAATGATGTCTGCTGTGTGTTTGTCATATATGGCCTTCATTTTATTGAGGTAGTTTCCCTCTATGCCCACTTTCTGGAGAGTATTTATCATAAATGGTTGTTGAATTTTGTCAAAAGCTCTTTCTGCATCTATTGAGATGATCATATGATTTTTATTCTTCAATTTGTTAATATGGTGTATCACATTGATTGATTTGCGTATATTGAAGAATCCTTGCATCCCTGGGAGAAATCCCACTTGATCATGGTATATGATCCTTTTAATGTGTTGTTGGATTCTCTTGCTTGTATTTTGAGGATTTTTGCATCTATATTCATCAGTGATATTGGTCTGTAATTTTCTTTTTTTGTAGTATCTTTCTCTGGTTTTGCTATCAGGGTGATGGTGGCCTCATAGAATGAGTTTAGGAGTGTTCCTTCCTCTGCAATGTTTTGGAAGAGTTTGAGAAGGACGGGTGTTAGCTCTTCTCTAAATGTTTGACAGAATTCACCTGTGAAGCCATCTGGTCCTGGACTTTTGTTTGTTGGAAGATTTTAATCACAGTTTCAATTTTATTACTTGTGATTGGTCTGTTCATATTTTCTATTTCTTCCTGCTTCAGTCTTGGAAGGTTATACCTTTCTAAGAATTTGTCCATTTCTTCCAGGTTGTCCATTTTATTGGCATAGAGTTGCCTGTAGTAGTCTCTTAGGATGTTTTGTATTTGTGATGTCTGTTGTAACTTCTCCTTTTTCATTTCTAATTTTATTGATTTGAGTCCTCTCCCTCTTTTTCTTGATGAATCTGGCTAATGGTTTATCAATTTTGTTTATCTTCTCAAACAACCAGTTTTTAGTTTTATTGATCTTTGCTACTGTTTTCTTTGTTTCTATTTCATTTATTTGTGCTCTGATCTTTATGAGTTCTTTCCTTCTGCTAACTTTGGGTTTTGTTTGTTCTTCTTTCTGTAGTTCCTTTAGGTGTAAGGTTAGATTGTTTATTTGAGATGTTTGTTGTGTCTTGAGGTAGGATTATATTGCTATAAACTTCCCTCTTAGAACTGCTTTTGCTGCATCCCATAGGTTTTGGATCATCGTGTTTTCATTGTCATTTGTCTCTAGGTATTTTTTGATTTCCTCTTTGATTTCTTCAGTGATCTCTTGGTTATTTAGTAATGTATCGTTTCGCCTCCATGTGTTTGTTTTTTTTATGTCTTTTTCCCTGTAATTGATTTCTAATGTCATAGTGTTGTGGTCAGAAAAGATGCTCGATATGATTTCAGTTTTCTTAAGTTTACTGAGGCTTGATATGTGACCCAAGATATGATCTCTCCTGGAGAATGTTCCGTGTGCACTTGAGAAGAAAGTGTAATATGCTGTTTTTGGATGGAATATTCTATAAATATCAATTAAATCTATCTGGTTTATCGTTTCATTTAAAGCTTCTGTTTCCTTATTAATTTTCTGTTTGGATGATCTGTCCATTGGTGTTAGTGAGGTGTTGAGGTCCCCCACTATTATTGTGTTACTGTCAATTTCCTCTTTTGTAGCTATTAGCAGTTGCCTTATTTATTGAGGTGCTCATATGTTGGGTGCATATATATTTATAATTGTTATATCTTTTTCTTGGGTTGATCCCCTGATCATTATATAGTATCCTTCTTTGTCTCTTGCAACATTCTTTATTTTAAAGTTTATTTTATCTGATATGAGTATTGCTACTCCAGCTTGCTTTTGATTTCTATTTGCATGGAATACCCTTTTCCATCCCCTCACTTTCCATCTGTATGTGTCCCTAGGTCTGAAGTGGGTGCCTTGTAGATAGCATATATACGGGTCCTGTTTTTGTATCCATTCAGCGAGCCTGTGTCTTTTGGTTGGAGCATTTAATCCATTCACGTTTAAGGTAATTATCCATACGTATGTTCCTATTGCCATTTTCTTAATTGTTTTCGGGTTTTTTTTTTGTTTTTTTTTTTGCGGTACGCGGGCCTCTCACTGTTGTGGCCTCTCCCATTGTGGAGCACAGGCTCTGGACGCGCAGGCTCAGTGGCCATGGCTGACGGGCCCAGCCCCTCCGCGGCATGTGGGATCTTCCCAGACCGGGGCACTAAGCCATGTCCCCTGCATCAGCAGGCAGACTCTCAACCACTGCACCACCAGGGAAGCCCTGGGTTTGTTTTTGTAGGTCCTTTTTTTCTCTTGTGTTTCCCACTTAGAGAAGTTCCTTTAGCATTTGCTGTAGAGCTGGTTTGGTGGTGAATTCTCTTAGCTTTTCCTTGGCTGTAACGCTTTTGATTTCTCCATCAAATCTGAATGAGAAACTTGCCAGGTAGAATAACCTTGGTTGTAAGTTCTTCCCTTTCATCACTTTAAATATGTCATGCCACTTCCTTCTGTCCTGTAGAGTTTCTGCTGAGAAATCAGCTGTTAACCTTATGCGGGTTCCCTAGCATGTTATTTGTCATTTTTCCCTTGCTGCTTTCAATAATTTTTCTTTGTCTTTAATTTTTGCCAATTTGATTACTATGTGTCTCGGCATGTTGCTCCTTGGGTTTATCCTGTATGGGACTCTCTGCCCTTCCTGGATTTGTGTGGCTGTTTCCTTTCCTATGTAGGGAAGTTTTCGACTATAATCTCTTCCAATATTTTCTCCGGTCTTTTCTCTCTCTCTTCTCCTTCTGGGACCTCTATAATTCGAATGTTGTTGTGCTTAATGTTGTCGCAGAGGTCTCTTAGGCTGTCTTCATTTCTTTTCATTCTTGTTCCTTTATTCTGTTCTGCAGCAGTGAAGTCCACCATTCTGTCTTCCAGGTCACTTATCTGTTCTTCTGCCTCATTTATTCTGCTACTGATTTCTTCTAGTGTATTTTTCATTTCAGTTATTATATTGTTCATCTGTTTGTTTGTTCTTTAATTCTTCTAGGTCTTTGTTAAACATTTCTTGCACCTTCTCGATCTTTGCCTCCATTCTTTTTCCGAGGTCCTGGATCATCTTCACTATCATTGTTCTGAATTCTTTTTCTGGAAGATTGCCTATCTCCACTTCATTTAGTTGTTTTTCTGGGGTTTTATCTTGTTCCTTCATCTGGTACATAGCCCTCTGCCTTTTCATCTCGTCTATCTTTCTGTGAATGTGGTTTTAGTTTCACAGGGCTGCAGGACTATAGTTCTTCTTGCTTCTGCTCTGACAAAATTTTTTTTTTTTTTTTCCATTGGTCTTATTTATTTATTTATTTTTTTTTAACATCTTTATTGGGGTATAATTGCTTTACAATGGTGTGTTAGTTTCTGCTTTATAACAAAGTGAATCAGTCATACATAAACATATGTTCCCATATGTCTTCCCTGTTGCGTCTCCCTCCCTCCCACCCTCCCCATCCCACCCCTCCAGGCTGTCACAAAGCACCGAGCCAATATCCCTGTGCCATGCGGCTACTTCCCACTAGCTATCTACCTTACTGCGTTTGTTAGTGTGTATATGCCCATGACTCTCTCTCGCCCTGTCACAGCTCACCCTTCCCCCTCCCCATAACCTCAAGTCCGTTCTCTAAGAGGTCTGCCTGACAAAATATTTTGATGCTACATATCCACTGAGATATTTCACAGATTTCTCAAAAAACTCCACATGTGCAAAATAAACTCACCTTCTCTTCCAAACCTGCCCCTTGACAAACCCATCTCCATTCATGGCACCAGTCTCTCCTGGGTCACACTCAACTACTACTCCTTCTCACCCTTCCCACCTACTCACCAGTTCTACCTCCAAAACACACCTTGCCTCTGCCCTAGAACCTACCCCTACTTCCATTCCCACTGCTCTGGCAGGCTCTCATCAGCATCTCTGGCATAGGTCGTTCACATCAGTACTTAATTAATGCCATGGCCTCTGGCAGGGGCCTCCCACAGTCTATCTCTCACATGACTCACCTGGCTCTGAGCAGCATCTCCATCTAAGTCTCATCATTCATCCAAACTCCAGGCCAAATGTCTGGAGGCTGAAAGTTTGTGCCCTCTGACCAACATCTTTAGCTCAAGCGGCTACTTCATCACTCCCACTTCACCTACTCGCTGTTTTATAACCACCCACACTTAGGATCTCTCAAACTTTTAGCAACATAAGGGTAAGGCATCAGTAGATCTGTGTTTGATAGCTTTAAACACATTGAATGCTTTCTCACCATTTGAGTTTAATCAAAAGCTTTAAGAAAAGGGCATCATGGATTGAGCATGGAAAGAACAGAGTCATTACTGCTGCACGTGTCACTATTAGGAAATAATGCCTCAACATTATTAGGAAAGTAAAGACAAACTTCCAGGGCTGGGCCTGGCTAGGGCCTTGTTGGGGCTTCTTCCCCTTGGTCTGCACTCCTGCCAGGTTGCTCCCTGGTCTCTGGATTCCCAAGCCTCCATGACACAAGCTGGAGGCCCGCTTCTGAATCGTCGGTCTCACATGCCTGAAATTTTCCATGGCTCTCCCTGGCCTACGGAGAAGGTGCCAGCTGTCAGCATGGCATGAGGCTCTCTGCTGTTCCAAGCCACCTAACTTCAGTCCCACCTACCTTTGCCCTCTGACCCACACTGGCCCTGTGCTCAAGTCCCAACAAACACAGCAGGCTCTGCTGTCCTCTGTGTCACTGCACACCTTACCCTCTACCCAGAATGTCCTTCCCACCCCATTCCTCCCCGTCCATTTAACAAACACCAACTCGCCCTTCAAAACTCAGCTCACATCAGCTCAAGGTTGCTCCAGATCCAACCTTCCTCTGTGTCTTTCCTTATTGGTCCCCCAAACTGAGACAAATTTCAGTTGCCATTCATCTAGACTATCAGTGTTGTCTATCTTGTAGCAGAATTAAGAGGTAAAATATTCCTTATGTTTTTATCAGAAGCATAAAGACAAAAGGCAGATCAGACCCACTCAGCAATGTCTGTGACCTCTTCTGTCCCTGTAAGCATTTGAGTTTTTGATCCCAGCAATACAGCCCATGGAATGCGTGGGTACAGCAATCACAACTTTGACTATTTGTAAGTGAGCTGAAAAGTTCCAAAACAGAGTCACCTGTACTTTTATTGAAGCTTGCATTTGATAAAGAGTAAGTTGGCGAAACTCTACGTCTAGACGACAGTCTAAGGTCTGCAGGTCAACACAGTTTGGTTGCTCTCCCTTTACTATTACATACTTAGTACATCTCAAGAGAGATAAAGGGTATTTCTTTGTGAAAAGAGATCCCACCACCACCACTAAAAAAAAGAAAGCTAATTGCTGGTTCCAGCAGAGGCCAATGGAGTGGAATAGGCCATGGAAAGCAATGGTGTAGATGGAAAAAATGTGAGATAAAGAAAGAATAAAATGTTGGCTTTGCTAGTGGCTCCAACCTGTGACATGACTTCTACATTCTTTCTACACAGGAACAAGAAAAAATAATTTATGAAACTGTCTTCTTTTATTAGGCTGTATCAGGGAAATAAAATGCAAGGTCAGTATTTGTCATAAGGGTCCCGAGACACTTCTCATGAACACTGAGGGTGTACTTTATATCAAAACATTTACAGCTGCTGCCAAAACTGTCCCTACACAAGGAACACATTACAAAATTAATGTATTCTTATATACCGTCAAATGGAAATCTTAAACTGCAGGCTTTCTGCCCTCATCTTCAGTGAGACCACGTGCTGGAATTTCTCAAATGGGGTATCGATAAATTCTATCCACCCTAAATTTATTAGTAGGAACCCACAGCAGTAATTTTACACTAGATAATCTCAAAAAGGCATATTCTTCACAGAGGATATAGAGTAGCAATTTTAATACTATTAGCCCAGGATATTCTCACAGATATATAATGCAAGTCATCACTAAATCATCAGTAAATGTCAAGGTGAAATAACCTAGTCTGCTCCTCCTGTACTTGGTAGAACAAGCAAGAGGCAATATTTGTGTTCACTGAAAAGTAACATCACAACATAGTTTCTTTTCAAATCGCAGGAGAGGAAATGAGGCCCACTTGATTGTCAGCTGCTGTAACACACCTTTTACTGAGTGGGTGTGCCTCCTGGCCCTGAAGTGCTCTGGTCACTTTCCTTGTCATGCAAGTAGTGGGGGCGTGTCTGCCCTGCCCACTGCTGCATATCTGATGCCTACCTGCTGCCTGGGGAAAAAAAGGCCCTTAATAGTTGCTGAATGAATGAATCACATTTCATTTTAACAACTCTATAAAAGGAAAAGGGATCGGACCCTGACTTTTGAGAACTTATCATACAGAACTACGGAAACCGATAACAGAAGGAAACAAAGAAGAAAAAAAAAAGCTTTTGATTCAAAATAAAATTTCTTGGCACTGGAGAGCATTTCAGTTTTAAAGTAAATAATAACTCAACAAAATACTTCTCAGTGACCAGAAGCAATGAAATATTTTGCCAGAATGTCATAAAGTGCTTCTTACAACAGTTGATATGTTATTCTGCTTAGAAATCCTATATTAGTAGGAATACTGGCCTTAATCATAACAGAATAGTGAGGGAAAGGTAACATTTAGCTAACACATACTACTCGCACGCACGATGACGTGGATATTATATATATTATTCCCTTTTACAGGTAAGAAATCAGACACAGAACTTGTGCAAGTTCTGTGGGTTGCCTAACCAGTAAGTGAAAAAAGGAAGCTGCTCTCATTCTCTTTACTACATAATATGCTCCTTATGTTGGAAATTCAGGAAAATAAAAATAGTAGTCACCTGTAATTTCAGCACAAGGAGATATTCTCACCTAACATCTGGTGTATAGCCTTCCCGGCATTTTCCTACGTAACAGGTAGAAAACTGCACACTCCTGCTCACTCGCTCGCTCTCTCTACCTCCTTCTCCAAAAACAAACAAAAAAACCTTAGATCCACTTACACGTGCTGTTTTGCAATCTGCTTTTTCACTTTACAAATTTTGAGTATCTTTCCAAATCAATAAATACTTCTTACCTCACTGTCAATGAAGAAAGGGTTTTTCATTACAAGTATTGATATATACCACAATTTATGTAATCCATCTCCCTATTATTGAGCATTTAAGTTGTTTCTAGCTTATAACTATCATAAAGAAAGCTACAAAAATCATTTTTGCAAACTAAAGGTTGGGTTTTTGGTGTACTTTTTGTGGAGGTTACCAGAATCTGGAGATGAGTTTCCAAGCTTGGGGGAGCACCCCACCCCTCGCAATTTGAGACACCCCACTATGTGGACTTCCCGCCAAGTGAAGAATCACTGTGCAGGGAGAAAGCTACTGACAGGAATACGGTGCCCACAGGCACCGCGTAGGCGAGAACCACTGCTATAGACTGGTCTCTGTGCACACACTTTATTTTTTTTTCCTTAGTTTAAATTCCTAGTGGTGGAAATGCCTGACTAAGGGACATGGCACATTTTTGAGGCTTTCGGTGAGTAATAAACAAAATTGCCCTCCTGGAAAGTTATAACAATTGAAACACCCACCAGCAGCATTAGAAAGTGACAATCCCCAAAAACCTAATGGTTAGCTAGATTTGTTTGTAACCAACCAAATCCCTATATGGCTCTAAGTTTTAAAAATAGTGAAACTATTGATAAAACATATCTAGAAAAATAGCAAACAATTCAGACAACAAATGCTAAATTTTAAAGTACATATGTTTTCAAATACAAAATATAAAACTTAAATGACACGGATCCCAGCAGACTGAACAGAATGAATATTACAAGATCTAGTGACACCAGGCTCTGAAAATTGCCAAGCTGGTAAGTAAAACACATCTTTATTTGCCCATCTGGCTAATATTAGGCTTAATAGTTTGGGCTTTAATAGCAACATGCTCTATTGTTTAACAAGAAAAGAAACTCATGAAATCATGTATTCTTTCAAATTTTATAAGTATTATCTTATAGCTAATGTGCAATCTTAAGTACTCAAAATTCTCTTATGTATTCATTTATTCAACAAATATCTGGGCTGGGCACTGTTCTATGGAGACACAGCAGTGAACCCCACAAATTTCCTGCTGTTCCAGAGGGGAGCTTAGAACCCTGCAGTTAGGAATCAGCAAATCGTGGTTACAAACACCAGTCTGGAACTACTGGATTCTTAGGCAAATTAGAACACCTGTGGGGCTTGGTTTATCAGTAAACTTAAAGTTGCCCAGATGATCCGAGGCCCCTTCTGCCCCTTAAATTCTATACCTTCTTTGGTTTTGTCTGAATGCTTAAGCTCCTACTACTCGTAAATGCTTTGCATTTTAAGTTATATACAGGACTGTATATAGTCCTTCCTTAGAAATCAGAATGAAGCTCTCAGCCCCCTCCCTCCCAAATTTTACATCTACAGTAAAACTCTGGTGATCCAGGTAACTTCAAGGAATGATACAGGATAAGGTTCGTGTTAGATGAAGACTTCTGCTCCCAATTTTAACTGTGTGTTTGAAAAGGATCCTAAGATGTTCTTGCCTCCTTCGCTTTTGAACTGCACTATAAATACTACAGCATGAAACATGAAACAGGACCCACTGGTGTGGCGGCAGGTCTCCAAGCCTGGGACTGGGAAGGCTGGCACCCAGCTTTAAGGTGGCATGCTGGCAGCTGCAGCACTAAGTCGTGATGGTGGAGTCTCACCTCTCTCCAGCTTACCCTCATCCCCAATTCAAAGGCACATTCTGTCTACAGAATGTCTACAATTCACTGCCCCACCAGCATTTTCAATATGAGAAATGGGAAGCATTACTTCTGCCACCCCTTGTTATTTTCCACCCCATGCTCCCACCACCGCTGTTTCAACTGTCCTCCGATCCAGCGTTTCCTTGGAGAAGGCTGCTCCTGCAAGCAGTGAGAAGAAGGCAAGGGGCCTCAGTATCCCAAGTCACCCTTAGGGAAGAGCCACACACTTTATGGGAGTATTAGCGCCTTCTTGTGGTCTTCCAGGATACTGCCACTTAATAATACAGATACAGATTCTCAGCTACCGGCACGTACTGATTCCAAGTCTTCCTCTGTACCTGCCCTACAAACCAGAAGAATGGGTAGAGGCAAGATTTTCTCACCTCTCTGCAAAAGTACGTGAAAAATTCACCCACCAGAAGGTTTTCTTCAACTTCCAACATAAACGCATAAAACAGTATTTGATAAGCACAACCTTTGCTCACACGAGCAGCAGCAGCAGCAAGGACTGGTGAGGAATGCATATGTGTCGTAAACTTTAGGCAATGTAAGACAAATCTGGACCTGCTGCATCTCTGTAGTTCACAAAGGAAAGGTAAAGGTAGTAGTAAAAGTACTTTAACTCAAGCATCTAAGCCTCAATGTACCAGTGACCTATAAAACAGATGCTTGTGGGCTTCCGCAATTTGCCTGAAGACCTTTCACTGCAAGGAGAGTGACGAAAAACAAAGGTAACTTGATTTAAGATTTTAAAGTCACAGAATCCATCCTTTACATAGCATGTGCACAGAGCTTAAGAGAGAATGCTGGAAGATAAAATTATCTTATATGGGAACAACTTATTGGGTTCAGGTATCAACCAATTAGGATAGGAAATAAAAAATCAACCCCCCTCATTCTGCAAGATCACAACTCCTGATATGGAACAGGACCTCAAAAGTCACAGTTCAGAAAAAAACAACAGATTCTAATTAGGCATCTACAACAATTGCTTGGCACAAAACTCATTTCCCAAGCTTTCAGTTAATATAAAGGAACATATATTCAGAATGACAAACAGATTAGAAGTTGGGAAGAGGAAATACCACAGTTCCTGATACTCCCTAAAATAGAACACACACACATTCTTCCTGTGAGAATAAAAGTACCTGCATAAAATACATACATTTTATGTGCTCATTAGTCTGTCATCTGCCCAAAAGGATTCAAACATTCACTATACCAAAAAAGGTATCTCTGAAATTTTTACCCTTAGGCAAATGGCTAATCTACTAAAATCAAAGATGGAACTTTTAACTAAATTACTCAGAAATCACTATAATGTCCTGGAAAATTAGGCATGCTTTTAAGGCTTCATACTCTAATTTCAGGGAATAGAAATCAAATGCAACTGACTTAAAGCAACAATTTGAGAGGATGTGTTAACAGTAGACCAGATTTGGTAACGTCAAGGGCCAGAGCCAAGATGGAAAACTCAACTAGAAGACTCCCAAATCTAGGTATTTTGACCAAAACCAGGCAAGATTATTTCTTAAACTCTCTAATTATTCATTAATTCTATAAATATTCACAGCCCATTCTGACCAAGGCTGTTCCTGGCACGGGGGAAGCAATGAGGAACAAGCAGATCAGTGCCTGCCCTCCTGGAGCTTCCAGCAGGTGGAGGAACTCCACCACCCAAGGTCTCCTTCCCACTTCTATAAATGTTCCTTGACATATGCAAATACCCAGGACACTAATCCCAGTGACTTCTCTCTCCTGCCAGCCACTTTTTCATCATAAATTCCAGCCACAAAGCAACCTTTGATAAGCAAAGGTTGTGCTTATCAAATACTGTTCCTCTGGCGTGCAAGGCTCAGCCCCACTGCAGGGCCTTTGCATGTGCTATTCCCTCTGCCTGAAGTCACCATTCTCCAAAAACGCACTCAACTCTCAGTTCAAATCTCTCCACCTCAGAGAGGCTTCCAGGGCCACTCAGTCTAAAACAGCAGCCCCTACCCTGCCCCTGTTTGCCACAGCAAACCTATTTTACCACTTTTCCAGCACTTATCACTCTCTAATGTTATTGCCTTTATTGCTTCTCTGCTTTTTATCCACCTCTCTCACTAAGATGTGAACTCATTAGAAGGGGATCTGTCTGTCCTGTGCACTGCTATATTCTTAGTTGCTAGAAAGTTGCCTGGAATATAACAGATGCAATATTAGCAGTTTTGTAGCACAACGACAGGTACTGAATAACAAAGGAAAAAGAAAACACCTTAAATGTGAAAAGGTTTGTTTGGTCAGTTAAAAAAAAAAAGGATTATTACAGTTTCTTACATTAGTCCTAAAATCATTCTCAGAAATAAGCATAATGGAAATATAAAGCTTAACATTGGCTAATATTCAAATTATATACTGTATTTGGCTCAAGTGCTAGCTAGCATTAGTCTTACTTCTACAATTTACTCTGTTTTAAAAGCACTCTAAGAGACCTCAAATTTTAATTTAAAAGGGCCAAATATTTTCTAAAAGCATACTCCCTCTTAAAAGTTATGAATAACCTTCTCCCAAAGTGCACAATTTATAACCATACTATAGCAACATTAAAATATGAGATACTGGTGATAATCTACAGAAGGCAGGGATGTTAGTGCCTAATGGCAAACAAGTTTTACAACTGATAAACTGCCTTTATCTTCAACTTAATCAAAGGTACAAGCCTTTTCTCCATGTTCAAAATATTCAAACTCTTAAGAATTTTTCTTACAGATTATTCTTTTTTTTTTTTTTTTTTTTTTGCGGTACGCGGGCCTCTCACTGTTGTGGACTCTCCCATTGCGGAGCACAGGCTCCGGACGCGCAGGCTCAGCGGCCGTGGCGCATGGGCCCAGCCACTCCGCGGCACGTGGGATCTTCCCGGACCGTGGCACGAACCCGTGTCCCCTGCATCGGCAGGCGGACTCTCAACCACTGCGCCACCAGGAAGCCCTCTTACAGATTATTCTTAACAACTTATATCTATTCTTTTATTTCTTTTGTTGAAACAAAGAGCTAAGGTGTTAATCAAGGAATATGACCTTAGTAACTGGCCTTGATGTCTCATGCTTCACCACAAAGACACCAAAGATCCTTATGGACTGCTTTGAAATTATATAAAAGGAAAGGGTGTACACTGGAGAGAAGGGGCATATATTTCCTGGACATGATGCAAAGAAGTAAGTTACTACTGCCTTTGGGCCTTTGGGAATAATTGAAATCCACTTAAAAACCTCAAAAACTAATGTTTTACAATAATTCTACAGCAAAATAGTAGAAACAACCTACCGCAATGAAGAAGAGGTTAAATAAATTACGTTTCATCCTTAATGGAGTACTCAGCAGCTGTTAGAGAATGAGACATCTCTTAGGTACTGATGTAGAGACTGCCAAGATTTAGTACTCCGCAGGGAAGGGAGGGCAGGGAGCTGGTGCAGAACAGAGTATACAATGCATCCTCATTTGTGGAAACACAAATAAAAAGAACACATACAAAATGTTTATACTAGCATAGGCTTTATCTGGAAAGATATACACAGGAGTTAGTAACCCTGGGTCCTGGGGAGAACAGGGTGCAATGAGGCCTGGAGGTGGGGAGAGGTATACTTTCCACTCTATAGCTTTTTATACATACTGAATCTTCTACAGTGTGCACAGGTTGCCTGTCCCAGAAATTAATATGATAAATCTTGATGTCAAAATAATTTATACTATTGCCAACATATTGTTCAGTGAGGACCATCAATAAGCAAAAGCTTTCAAAAATCACAAAAGTTTGTTCTCTTCAACAGCGAAGTTCCTGATCCTTATTTCCCAGGAAAGAATCCCAGTCTCCACTAACTAGAGAGGAGCACTTGTGATCTCACCTATTGCAAAGCAAATAAGCCTCAGTTCAACCCTTGGAAGGGAAATCTAAATCGAGCTTGTACCTACCTAATGAAGCCTCCAAATCAACAGTTTCCCCTTGGCTCTAAAACAGAAAGTCAACGTAAAAAACAAACAAGAGCACAGTGTTTTTAAAAACACACGCTATACTTAGGTTTCCTTTCCCCTGCCAGGCTTAGACGAGGAACCCTCCGATACTAGTGAAATGTGAGTTCAGAGCTGTGGCAAAATCAGCATTTAAGGGAAGGGGCAAGCATCATTTGCACTAAACGAACGCTTTTATTTTTCTCTTCTGGGGAGGGGAATTTGCTTTAAATTTAACTTAAGAATCATTTTGGGACCCCTGACTAAATGATACTTTTAAGTCACTTAATTTTACTCCAAGCGAATTTTTTTTTAAAGACAAATCTGAAACTGAAAACGAACAAATCAGAAGGCAAACTTTAAACTGAAACCTTTCTGTTGAAAAATGTATCTTAAAAGAACACATTAAAAAAATGCAAAAAAATTCATTTCCATACAAACACCATTCGGTATCAGTATATATGCTGTATCAATATTTGACTGCAATAACACACCCATACAAAAAGGAGCACACAGGTACCCAACCGCAAATAAAACACCTCATATATTTCTGGTAGCCAAAGGTGGGGACGCGGACGGTGGAGGCCAGAATCATGTTATTCAAGGCGTAAATTCACAGCATTTGAAGCACAGAGTTTTCTGTCAGACACAACTCAGGATTCCAGCTCTGTCTTTTGAAATGACGCATTAAAAGTGTCATCCTTTACGAAGCCTAACTTTGATCGCCAACTCTTTAACTGGTTTTCATCAGTATAGCGCCTTCGGATACAAGCACATAAAATACAGGTGAATCAAATACACCATGAATACGGAAGGGACAGAGAACTAGTTTAATGAAAAGTTGAGGCACGGGGTCACGAAATCACTTGGTTGATTACATCCCTTAACGAAAATAAAAATTCAAGCTCCTTCCCATCCCCCAGGTAGCCTGTGGCCTCAGAACTCGCTGCCCTACGTGGGGTAGAAGTTCGCAGCCGGGGAGTCGGCGTCCTCTGGGAGCCGAGGGTGGCCCAAGGGTGCTTGGAGAGCGGCGCGACCTGGCGCGCCCCACCCCCCGCTCCCGGTCACTCCTCTCGGACGCTCCCCGACACCCGGGCCGAAGCCGGCCGGAGCGCTGCCCCCCGCCCCCCGCGGGCCGCCGGGCGCTCGCGGCGACGCGCCCACGGGACTGGGCTCCAGGCTCCGCGGCTCCCACTCCCCGCGCCTTGCGCCGCGCCCACCCGCTCTCCGTACTCACAAGCCGCTCCCGCGCCGCTATCTCGCCATCCCCGGCCGTCAGCTTGGCCGCCTCGGCCGCCGCCCGGGGGCTGCCAGGAGTCCGCAGTCGCGCGGGGTCTGGAGGCGTAGAGGAGGGGGGCCGGGCACAACCCGCCGCCTCCGCCGCCGCCGTCTTGCCTCCCCGGTCCCAGCGCTGGGCTGCACCAGGCGGCCACGGGCGAGGGTCGGCCCGCTGCCCTCCGCGAGCCCCGGGAGCCGCCGCCGCCGCCAGAGCCGCGCGGAGGCAACAGTAACGGCCACGGCCAGCGGCGAGACGCTCCAGCGGGGACTGCGGCGCGCGGGGGCGGTGCCTGCACGCCGCTCGGCGGGGGGCGCTGAAGCCCCGGCCCCGCCCCCGGCCCCGGCCCCGCCCCGCCGCCCACCCGCCCCCGGCGCCG